>NW_026698981.1:0-64098 GCF_030435755.1 Ochotona princeps | reverse complement strand
TGAAAATGGCTGTGGCGCTGAAGTTGCCTGTGAATGTGGAGTTGGTGGCATGTGAAACCCGCATGTGGAGCATTCGTTTGTGTGGGATGCTTTACCAGGTTCATTCCTAGATAATGCACTCATAGGGCACTAAGCATAGAGTGTGAAAACTGAGTTTCCTTGAGAGCTGCTTGGAAGCCTGATGGTGTGTGAAGTTAGTGAGCCAAATGGAGTTGTTCTCCCACAAGAACCACTCGGCTGATCCTTCTTCAATATGCCCTTCACCAACATGCAGTGTTTCCTTGATTGAATTAGCTCTCACACCAATATTTGCGTCTAGAGCCTTTGCATTGAGGGCTATCTGAAAATGGCTGTGGCGCTGAAGTTGCCTGTGAATGTGGAGTTGGTGGCATGTGAAACCCGCATGTGGAGCATTCGTTTGTGTGGGATGCTCTACCAGGTTCATTCCTAGATAATGCACTCAAAGGGCACTAAGCATAGAGTGTGAAAACTGAGTTTCCTTGAGAGCTGCTTGGAAGCCTGATGGTGTGTGAAGTTAGTGAGCCAAATGGAGTTGTTCTCCCACAAGAACCACTCGGCTGATCCTTCTTCAATATGCCCTTCACCAACATGCAGTGTTTCCTTGATTGAATTAGCTCTCACACCAATATTTGCGTCTAGAGCCTTTGCATTGAGGGCTATCTGAAAACGGCTGTGGCGCTGAAGTTGCCTGTGAATGTGGAGTTGGTGGCATGTGAAACCCGCATGTGGAGCATTCGTTTGTGTGGGATGCTCTACCAGGTTCATTTCAGTCCTAGCCATACAAAGGGCACTAAGCATAGAGTGTGAAACCTGAGTTTCCTTGAGAGCTGCTTGGAAGCCTGATGGTGTGTGAAGTTAGTGAGCCAAATGGAGTTGTTCTCTCACAAGAACCACTCGGCTGATCCTTCTTCAATATGCCCTTCACCAACATGCAGTGTTTCCTTGATTGAATTAGCTCTCACACCAATATTTGCGTCTAGAGCCTTTGCATTGAGGGCTATCTGAAAACGGCTGTGACGCTGAAGTTGCCTGTGAATGTGGAGTTGGTGGCATGTGAAACCCGCATGTGGAGCATTCGTTTGTGTGGGATGCTCTACCAGGTTCATTCCTAGATAATGCACTCAAAGGGCACTAAGCATAGAGTGTGAAAACTGAGTTTCCTTGAGAGCTGCTTGGAAGCCTGATGGTGTGTGAAGTTAGTGAGCCAAATGGAGTTGTTCTCCCACAAGAACCACTCGGCTGATCCTTCTTCAATATGCCCTTCACCAACATGCAGTGTTTCCTTGATTGAATTAGCTCTCACACCAATATTTGCGTCTAGAGCCTTTGCATTGAGGGCTATCTGAAAACGGCTGTGGCGCTGAAGTTGCCTGTGAATGTGGAGTTGGTGGCATGTGAAACCCGCATGTGGAGCATTCGTTTGTGCGGGATGCTCTACCAGGTTCATTTCATTCCTAGCCATACAAAGGGCACTAAGCATAGAGTGTGAAAACTGAGTTTCCTTGAGAGCTGCTTGGAAGCCTGATGGTGTGTGAAGTTAGTGAGCCAAATGGAGTTGTTCTCCCACAAGAACCACTCGGCTGATCCTTCTTCAATATGCCCTTCACCAACATGCAGTGTTTCCTTGATTGAATTAGCTCTCACACCAATATTTGCGTCTAGAGCCTTTGCATTGAGGGCTATCTGAAAACGGCTGTGGCGCTGAAGTTGCCTGTGAATGTGGAGTTGGTGGCATGTGAAACCCGCATGTGGAGCATTCGTTTGTGTGGGATGCTCTACCAGGTTCATTTCAGTCCTAGGCACACAAAGGGCACTAAGCATAGAGTGTGAAAACTGAGTTTCCTTGAGAGCTGCTTGGAAGCCTGATGGTGTGTGAAGTTAGTGAGCCAAATGGAGTTGTTCTCCCACAAGAACCACTCGGCTGATCCTTCTTCAATATGCCCTTCACCAACATGCAGTGTTTCCTTGATTGAATTAGCTCTCACACCAATATTTGCGTCTAGAGCCTTTGCATTGAGGGCTATCTGAAAACGGCTGTGGCGCTGAAGTTGCCTGTGAATGTGGAGTTGGTGGCATGTGAAACCCGCATGTGGAACATTCGTTTGTGTGGGATGCTCTACCAGGTTCATTCCTAGATAATGCACTCAAAGGGCACTAAGCATAGAGTGTGAAAACTGAGTTTCCTTGAGAGCTGCTTGGAAGCCTGATGGTGTGTGAAGTTAGTGAGCCAAATGGAGTTGTTCTCCCACAAGAACCACTCGGCTGATCCTTCTTCAATATGCCCTTCACCAACATGCAGTGTTTCCTTGATTGAATTAGCTCTCACACAAATATTTGCGTCTAGAGCCTTTGCATTGAGGGCTATCTGAAAACGGCTGTGGCGCTGAAGTTGCCTGTGAATGTGGAGTTGGTGGCATGTGAAACCCGCATGTGGAGCATTCGTTTGTGTGGGATGCTGACCAAGTTTCATTTCAGTCCTAGGCACACAAAGAGCACTAAGCATAGAGTGTGAAAACTGAGTTTCCTTGAGAGCTGCTTGGAAGCCTGATGGTGTGTGAAGTTAGTGAGCCAAATGGAGTTGTTCTCCCACAAGAACCACTCGGCTGATCCTTCTTCAATATGCCCTTCACCAACATGCAGTGTTTTCTTGATTGAATTAGCTCTCACACCAATATTTGCGTCTAGAGCGTTTGCATTGAGGGCTATCTGAAAACGGCTGTGGCTCTGAAGTTGCCTGTGAATGTGGAGTTGGTGGCATGTGAAACCCGCATGTGGAGCATTCGTTTGTGTGGGATGCTCTACCAGGTTCATTTCAGTCCTAGCCATACAAAGGGCACTAAGCATAGAGTGTGAAAACTGAGTTTCCTTGAGAGCTGCTTGGAAGCCTGATGGTGTGTGAAGTTAGTGAGCCAAATGGAGTTGTTCTCCCACAAGAACCACTCGGCTGATCCTTCTTCAATATGCCCTTCACCAACATGCAGTGTTTCCTTGATTGAATTAGCTCTCACACCAATATTTGCGTCTAGAGCCTTTGCATTGAGGGCTATCTGAAAACGGCTGTGGCGCTGAAGTTGCCTGTGAATGTGGAGTTGGTGGCATGTGAAACCCGCATGTGGAGCATTCGTTTGTGTGGGATGCTCTACCAGGTTCATTTCAGTTATAGCCATACAAAGGGCACTAAGCATAGAGTGTGAAAACTGAGTTTCCTTGAGAGCTGCTTGGAAGCCTGATGGTGTGTGAAGTTAGTGAGCCAAATGGAGTTGTTCTCCCACAAGAACCACTCGGCTGATCCTTCTTCAATATGCCCTTCACCAACATGCAGTGTTTCCTTGATTGAATTAGCTCTCACACCAATATTTGCGTCTAGAGCCTTTGCATTGAGGGCTATCTGAAAACGGCTGTGGCGCTGAAGTTGCCTGTGAATGTGGAGTTGGTGGCATGTGAAACCCGCATGTGGAGCATTCGTTTGTGTGGGATGCTCTACCAGGTTCATTTCAGTCCTAGCCATACAAAGGGCACTAAGCATAGAGTGTGAAAACTGAGTTTCCTTGAGAGCTGCTTGGAAGCCTGATGGTGTGTGAAGTTAGTGAGCCAAATGGAGTTGTTCTCCCACAAGAACCACTCGGCTGATCCTTCTTCAATATGCCCTTCACCAACATGCAGTGTTTCCTTGATTGAATTAGCTCTCACACCAATATATGCGTCTAGAGCCTTTGCATTGAGGGCTATCTGAAAACGGCTGTGGCGCTGAAGTTGCCTGTGAATGTGGAGTTGGTGGCATGTGAAACCCGCATGTGGAGCATTCGTTTGTGTGGGATGCTCTACCAGGTTCATTTCATTCCTAGCCATACAAAGGGCACTAAGCATAGAGTGTGAAAACTGAGTTTCCTTGAGAGCTGCTTGGAAGCCTGATGGTGTGTGAAGTTAGTGAGCCAAATGGAGTTGTTCTCCCACAAGAACCACTCAGCTGATCCTTCTTCAATATGCCCTTCACCAACATGCAGTGTTTCCTTGATTGAATTAGCTCTCACACCAATATTTGCGTCTAGAGCCTTTGCTTTGAGGGCTATCTGAAAACGGCTGTGGCGCTGAAGTTGCCTGTGAATGTGGAGTTGGTGGCATGTGAAACCCGCATATGGAGCATTCGTTTGTGTGGGATGCTCTACCAGGTTCATTTCAGTCCTAGGCACACAAAGGGCACTAAGCATAGAGTGTGAAAACTGAGTTTCCTTGAGAGCTGCTTGGAAGCCTGATGGTGTGTGAAGTTAGTGAGCCAAATGGAGTTGTTCTCCCACAAGAACCACTCGGCTGATCCTTCTTCAATATGCCCTTCACCAACATGCAGTGTTTCCTTGATTGAATTAGCTCTCACACCAATATTTGCGTCTAGAGCCTTTGCATTGAGGGCTATCTGAAAAGGGCTGTGGTGCTGAAGTTGCCTGTGAATGTGGAGTTGGTGGCATGTGAAACCCGCATGTGGAGCATTCGTTTGTGTGGGATGCTGACCAAGTTTCATTTCAGTCCTAGGCACACAAAGGGCACTAAGCATAGAGTGTGAAAACTGAGTTTCCTTGAGAGCTGCTTGGAAGCCTGATGGTGTGTGAAGTTAGTGAGCCAAATGGAGTTGTTCTCCCACAAGAACCACTCGGCTGATCCTTCTTCAATATGCCCTTCACCAACATGCAGTGTTTCCTTGATTGAATTAGCTCTCACACCAATATTTGCGTCTAGAGCCTTTGCATTGAGGGCTATCTGAAAACGGCTGTGGCGCTGAAGTTGCCTGTCAATGTGGAGTTGGTGGCATGTGAAACCCGCATGTGGAGCATTCGTTTGTGTGGGATGCTCTACCAGGTTCATTTCAGTCCTAGCCATACAAAGGGCACTAAGCCTAGAGTGTGAAAACTGAGTTTCCTTGAGAGCTGCTTGGAAGCCTGATGGTGTGTGAAGTTAGTGAGCCAAATGGAGTTGTTCTCCCACAAGAACCACTCGGCTGATCCTTCTTCAATATGCCCTTCACCAACATGCAGTGTTTCCTTGATTGAATTAGCTCTCACACCAATATTTGCGTCTAGAGCCTTTGCATTGAGGGCTATCTGAAAATGGCTGTGGCGCTGAAGTTGCCTGTCAATGTGGAGTTGGTGGCATGTGAAACCCGCATGTGGAGCATTCGTTTGTGTGGGATGCTCTACCAGGTTCATTCCTAGATAATGCACTCAAAGGGCACTAAGCATAGAGTGTGAAAACTGAGTTTCCTTGAGAGCTGCTTGGAAGCCTGATGGTGTGTGAAGTTAGTGAGACAAATGGAGTTGTTCTCCCACAAGAACCACTCGGCTGATCCTTCTTCAATATGCCCTTCACCAACATGCAGTGTTTCCTTGATTGAATTAGCTCTCACACCAATATATGCGTCTAGAGCCTTTGCATTGAGGGCTATCTGAAAACGGCTGTGGCGCTGAAGTTGCCTGTGAATGTGGAGTTGGTGGCATGTGAAACCCGCATGTGGAGCATTCGTTTGTGTGGGATGCTCTACCAGGTTCATTTCATTCCTAGCCATACAAAGGGCACTAAGCATAGAGTGTGAAAACTGAGTTTCCTTGAGAGCTGCTTGGAAGCCTGATGGTGTGTGAAGTTAGTGAGCCAAATGGAGTTGTTCTCCCACAAGAACCACTCAGCTGATCCTTCTTCAATATGCCCTTCACCAACATGCAGTGTTTCCTTGATTGAATTAGCTCTCACACCAATATTTGCGTCTAGAGCCTTTGCTTTGAGGGCTATCTGAAAACGGCTGTGGCGCTGAAGTTGCCTGTGAATGTGGAGTTGGTGGCATGTGAAACCCGCATGTGGAGCATTCGTTTGTGTGGAATGCTGACCAAGTTTCATTTCAGTCCTAGGCACACAAAGGGCACTAAGCATAGAGTGTGAAAACTGAGTTTCCTTGAGAGCTGCTTGGAAGCCTGATGGTGTGTGAAGTTAGTGAGCCAAATGGAGTTGTTCTCCCACAAGAACCACTCGGCTGATCCTTCTTCAATATGCCCTTCACCAACATGCAGTGTTTCCTTGATTGAATTAGCTCTCACACCAATATTTGCGTCTAGAGCCTTTGCATTGAGGGCTATCTGAAAAGGGCTGTGGTGCTGAAGTTGCCTGTGAATGTGGAGTTGGTGGCATGTGAAACCCGCATGTGGAGCATTCGTTTGTGTGGGATGCTGACCAAGTTTCATTTCAGTCCTAGGCACACAAAGGGCACTAAGCATAGAGTGTGAAAACTGAGTTTCCTTGAGAGCTGCTTGGAAGCCTGATGGTGTGTGAAGTTAGTGAGCCAAATGGAGTTGTTCTCCCACAAGAACCACTCGGCTGATCCTTCTTCAATATGCCCTTCACCAACATGCAGTGTTTCCTTGATTGAATTAGCTCTCACACCAATATTTGCGTCTAGAGCCTTTGCATTGAGGGCTATCTGAAAACGGCTGTGGCGCTGAAGTTGCCTGTCAATGTGGAGTTGGTGGCATGTGAAACCCGCATGTGGAGCATTCGTTTGTGTGGGATGCTCTACCAGGTTCATTTCAGTCCTAGGCACACAAAGGGCACTAAGCATAGAGTGTGAAAACTGAGTTTCCTTGAGAGCTGCTTGGAAGCCTGATGGTGTGTGAAGTTAGTGAGCCAAATGGAGTTGTTCTCCCACAAGAACCACTCGGCTGATCCTTCTTCAATATGCCCTTCACCAACATGCAGTGTTTCCTTGATTGAATTAGCTCTCACACCAATATTTGCGTCTAGAGCCTTTGCATTGAGGGCTATCTGAAAACGGCTGTGGCGCTGAAGTTGCCTGTGAATGTGGAGTTGGTGGCATGTGAAACCCGCATGCGGAGCATTCGTTTGTGTGGGATGCTCTACCAGGTTCATTCCTAGATAATGCACTCAAAGGGCACTAAGCATAGAGTGTGAAAACTGAGTTTCCTTGAGAGCTGCTTGGAAGCCTGATGGTGTGTGAAGTTAGTGAGCCAAATGGAGTTCTCCTCCCACAAGAACCACTCGGCTGATCCTTCTTCAATATGCCCTTCACCAACATGCAGTGTTTCCTTGATTGAATTAGCTCTCACACCAATATTTGCGTCTAGAGCCTTTGCATTGAGGGCTATCTGAAAACGGCTGTGGCGCTGAAGTTGCCTGTGAATGTGGAGTTGGTGGCATGTGAAACCCGCATGTGGAGCATTCGTTTGTGTGGGATGCTCTACCAGGTTCATTTCAGTCCTAGCCATACAAAGGGCACTAAGCATAGAGTGTGAAAACTGAGTTTCCTTGAGAGCTGCTTGGAAGCCTGATGGTGTGTGAAGTTAGTGAGCCAAATGGAGTTGTTCTCCCACAAGAACCACTCGGCTGATCCTTCTTCAATATGCCCTTCACCAACATGCAGTGTTTCCTTGATTGAATTAGCTCTCACACCAATATATGCGTCTAGAGCCTTTGCATTGAGGGCTATCTGAAAACGGCTGTGGCGCTGAAGTTGCCTGTGAATGTGGAGTTGGTGGCATGTGAAACCCGCATGTGGAGCATTCGTTTGTGTGGGATGCTCTACCAGGTTCATTTCATTCCTAGCCATACAAAGGGCACTAAGCATAGAGTGTGAAAACTGAGTTTCCTTGAGAGCTGCTTGGAAGCCTGATGGTGTGTGAAGTTAGTGAGCCAAATGGAGTTGTTCTCCCACAAGAACCACTCAGCTGATCCTTCTTCAATATGCCCTTCACCAACATGCAGTGTTTCCTTGATTGAATTAGCTCTCACACCAATATTTGCGTCTAGAGCCTTTGCTTTGAGGGCTATCTGAAAACGGCTGTGGCGCTGAAGTTGCCTGTGAATGTGGAGTTGGTGGCATGTGAAACCCGCATATGGAGCATTCGTTTGTGTGGGATGCTCTACCAGGTTCATTTCAGTCCTAGGCACACAAAGGGCACTAAGCATAGAGTGTGAAAACTGAGTTTCCTTGAGAGCTGCTTGGAAGCCTGATGGTGTGTGAAGTTAGTGAGCCAAATGGAGTTGTTCTCCCACAAGAACCACTCGGCTGATCCTTCTTCAATATGCCCTTCACCAACATGCAGTGTTTCCTTGATTGAATTAGCTCTCACACCAATATTTGCGTCTAGAGCCTTTGCATTGAGGGCTATCTGAAAAGGGCTGTGGTGCTGAAGTTGCCTGTGAATGTGGAGTTGGTGGCATGTGAAACCCGCATGTGGAGCATTCGTTTGTGTGGGATGCTGACCAAGTTTCATTTCAGTCCTAGGCACACAAAGGGCACTAAGCATAGAGTGTGAAAACTGAGTTTCCTTGAGAGCTGCTTGGAAGCCTGATGGTGTGTGAAGTTAGTGAGCCAAATGGAGTTGTTCTCCCACAAGAACCACTCGGCTGATCCTTCTTCAATATGCCCTTCACCAACATGCAGTGTTTCCTTGATTGAATTAGCTCTCACACCAATATTTGCGTCTAGAGCCTTTGCATTGAGGGCTATCTGAAAACGGCTGTGGCGCTGAAGTTGCCTGTGAATGTGGAGTTGGTGGCATGTGAAACCCGCATGTGGAGCATTCGTTTGTGTGGGATGCTCTACCAGGTTCATTTCAGTCCTAGGCACACAAAGGGCACTAAGCATAGAGTGTGAAAACTGAGTTTCCTTGAGAGCTGCTTGGAAGCCTGATGGTGTGTGAAGTTAGTGAGCCAAATGGAGTTGTTCTCCCACAAGAACCACTCGGCTGATCCTTCTTCAATATGCCCTTCACCAACATGCAGTGTTTCCTTGATTGAATTAGCTCTCACACCAATATTTGCGTCTAGAGCCTTTGCATTGAGGGCTATCTGAAAACGGCTGTGGCGCTGAAGTTGCCTGTCAATGTGGAGTTGGTGGCATGTGAAACCCGCATGTGGAGCATTCGTTTGTGTGGGATGCTCTACCAGGTTCATTCCTAGATAATGCACTCAAAGGGCACTAAGCATAGAGTGTGAAAACTGAGTTTCCTTGAGAGCTGCTTGGAAGCCTGATGGTGTGTGAAGTTAGTGAGCCAAATGGAGTTGTTCTCCCACAAGAACCACTCGGCTGATCCTTCTTCAATATGCCCTTCACCAACATGCAGTGTTTCCTTGATTGAATTAGCTCTCACACCAATATATGCGTCTAGAGCCTTTGCATTGAGGGCTATCTGAAAACGGCTGTGGCGCTGAAGTTGCCTGTGAATGTGGAGTTGGTGGCATGTGAAACCCGCATGTGGAGCATTCGTTTGTGTGGGATGCTCTACCAGGTTCATTTCAGTCCTAGCCATACAAAGGGCACTAAGCATAGAGTGTGAAAACTGAGTTTCCTTGAGAGCTGCTTGGAAGCCTGATGGTGTGTGAAGTTAGTGAGCCAAATGGAGTTGTTCTCCCACAAGAACCACTCAGCTGATCCTTCTTCAATATGCCCTTCACCAACATGCAGTGTTTCCTTGATTGAATTAGCTCTCACACCAATATTTGCGTCTAGAGCCTTTGCATTGAGGGCTATCTGAAAACGGCTGTGGCGCTGAAGTTGCCTGTGAATGTGGAGTTGGTGGCATGTGAAACCCGCATGTGGAGCATTCGTTTGTGTGGAATGCTGACCAAGTTTCATTTCAGTCCTAGGCACACAAAGGGCACTAAGCATAGAGTGTGAAAACTGAGTTTCCTTGAGAGCTGCTTGGAAGCCTGATGGTGTGTGAAGTTAGTGAGCCAAATGGAGTTGTTCTCCCACAAGAACCACTCGGCTGATCCTTCTTCAATATGCCCTTCACCAACATGCAGTGTTTCCTTGATTGAATTAGCTCTCACACCAATATTTGCGTCTAGAGCCTTTGCATTGAGGGCTATCTGAAAAGGGCTGTGGTGCTGAAGTTGCCTGTGAATGTGGAGTTGGTGGCATGTGAAACCCGCATGTGGAGCATTCGTTTGTGTGGGATGCTGACCAAGTTTCATTTCAGTCCTAGGCACACAAAGGGCACTAAGCATAGAGTGTGAAAACTGAGTTTCCTTGAGAGCTGCTTGGAAGCCTGATGGTGTGTGAAGTTAGTGAGCCAAATGGAGTTGTTCTCCCACAAGAACCACTCGGCTGATCCTTCTTCAATATGCCCTTCACCAACATGCAGTGTTTCCTTGATTGAATTAGCTCTCACACCAATATTTGCGTCTAGAGCCTTTGCATTGAGGGCTATCTGAAAACGGCTGTGGCGCTGAAGTTGCCTGTGAATGTGGAGTTGGTGGCATGTGAAACCCGCATGTGGAGCATTCGTTTGTGTGGGATGCTCTACCAGGTTCATTTCAGTCCTAGGCACACAAAGGGCACTAAGCATAGAGTGTGAAAACTGAGTTTCCTTGAGAGCTGCTTGGAAGCCTGATGGTGTGTGAAGTTAGTGAGCCAAATGGAGTTGTTCTCCCACAAGAACCACTCGGCTGATCCTTCTTCAATATGCCCTTCACCAACATGCAGTGTTTCCTTGATTGAATTAGCTCTCACACCAATATTTGCGTCTAGAGCCTTTGCATTGAGGGCTATCTGAAAACGGCTGTGGCGCTGAAGTTGCCTGTGAATGTGGAGTTGGTGGCATGTGAAACCCGCATGTGGAGCATTCGTTTGTGTGGGATGCTCTACCAGGTTCATTCCTAGATAATGCACTCAAAGGGCACTAAGCATAGAGTGTGAAAACTGAGTTTCCTTGAGAGCTGCTTGGAAGCCTGATGGTGTGTGAAGTTAGTGAGCCAAATGGAGTTCTCCTCCCACAAGAACCACTCGGCTGATCCTTCTTCAATATGCCCTTCACCAACATGCAGTGTTTCCTTGATTGAATTAGCTCTCACACCAATATTTGCGTCTAGAGCCTTTGCATTGAGGGCTATCTGAAAACGGCTGTGGCGCTGAAGTTGCCTGTGAATGTGGAGTTGGTGGCATGTGAAACCCGCATGTGGAGCATTCGTTTGTGTGGGATGCTCTACCAGGTTCATTCCTAGATAATGCACTCAAAGGGCACTAAGCATAGAGTGTGAAAACTGAGTTTCCTTGAGAGCTGCTTGGAAGCCTGATGGTGTGTGAAGTTAGTGAGCCAAATGGAGTTGTTCTCCCACAAGAACCACTCGGCTGATCCTTCTTCAATATGCCCTTCACCAACATGCAGTGTTTCCTTGATTGAATTAGCTCTCACACCAATATTTGCGTCTAGAGCCTTTGCAGTGAGGGCTATCTGAAAACGGCCGTGGCGCTGAAGTTGCCTGTGAATGTGGAGTTGGTGGCATGTGAAACCCGCATGTGGAGCATTCGTTTGTGTGGGATGCTCTACCAGGTTCATTTCAGTCCTAGGCCATACAAAGGGCACTAAGCATAGAGTGTGAAAACTGAGTTTCCTTGAGAGCTGCTTGGAAGCCTGATGGTGTGTGAAGTTAGTGAGCCAAATGGAGTTGTTCTCCCACAAGAACCACTCGGCTGATCCTTCTTCAATATGCCCTTCACCAACATGCAGTGTTTCCTTGATTGAATTAGCTCTCACACCAATATTTGCGTCTAGAGCCTTTGCATTGAGGGCTATCTGAAAACGGCTGTGGCGCTGAAGTTGCCTGTGAATGTGGAGTTGGTGGCATGTGAAACCCGCATGTGGAGCATTCGTTTGTGTGGGATGCTGACCAAGTTTCATTTCAGTCCTAGGCACACAAAGAGCACTAAGCATAGAGTGTGAAAACTGAGTTTCCTTGAGAGCTGCTTGGAAGCCTGATGGTGTGTGAAGTTAGTGAGCCAAATGGAGTTGTTCTCCCACAAGAACCACTCGGCTGATCCTTCTTCAATATGCCCTTCACCAACATGCAGTGTTTCCTTGATTGAATTAGCTCTCACACCAATATTTGCGTCTAGAGCCTTTGCATTGAGGGCTATCTGAAAACGGCTGTGGCGCTGAAGTTGCCTGTGAATGTGGAGTTGGTGGCATGTGAAACCCGCAAGTGGAGCATTCGTTTATGTGGGATGCTCACCAAGCTTCTTTTCAGTCCTTGGCACTCAAAGGGCACTAAGCATAGAGTGTGAAAACTGAGTTTCCTTGAGAGCTGCTTGGAAGCCTGATGGTGTGTGAAGTTAGTGAGCCAAATGGAGTTGTTCTCCCACAAGAACCACTCGGCTGATCCTTCTTCAATATGCCCTTCACCAACATGCAGTGTTTCCTTGATTGAATTAGCTCTCACACCAATATTTGCGTCTAGAGCCTTTGCTTTGAGGGCTATCTGAAAACGGCTGTGGCGCTGAAGTTGCCTGTGAATGTGGAGTTGGTGGCATGTGAAACCCGCATGTGGAGCATTCGTTTGTGTGGGATGCTCTACCAGGTTCATTCCTAGATAATGCACTCAAAGGGCACTAAGCATAGAGTGTGAAAACTGAGTTTCCTTGAGAGCTGCTTGGAAGCCTGATGGTGTGTGAAGTTAGTGAGCCAAATGGAGTTGTTCTCCCACAAGAACCACTCGGCTGATCCTTCTTCAATATGCCCTTCACCAACATGCAGTGTTTCCTTGATTGAATTAGCTCTCACACCAATATTTGCGTCTAGAGCCTTTGCATTGAGGGCTATCTGAAAACGGCTGTGGCGCTGAAGTTGCCTGTGAATGTGGAGTTGGTGGCATGTGAAACCCGCATGTGGAGCATTCGTTTGTGAGGGATGCTCTACCAGGTTCATTCCTAGATAATGCACTCAAAGGGCACTAAGCATAGAGTGTGAAAACTGAGTTTCCTTGAGAGCTGCTTGGAAGCCTGATGGTGTGTGAAGTTAGTGAGCCAAATGGAGTTGTTCTCCCACAAGAACTACTCGGCTGATCCTTCTTCAATATGCCCTTCACCAACATGCAGTGTTTCCTTGATTGAATTAGCTCTCACACCAATATTTGCGTCTAGAGCCTTTGCAGTGAGGGCTATCTGAAAACGGCTGTGGCGCTGAAGTTGCCTGTGAATGTGGAGTTGGTGGCATGTGAAACCCGCAAGTGGAGCATTCGTTTATGTGGGATGCTCACCAAGCTTCTTTTCAGTCCTTGGCACTCAAAGGGCACTAAGCATAGAGTGTGAAAACTGAGTTTCCTTGAGAGCTGCTTGGAAGCCTGATGGTGTGTGAAGTTAGTGAGCCAAATGGAGTTGTTCTCCCACAAGAACCACTCGGCTGATCCTTCTTCAATATGCCCTTCACCAACATGCAGTGTTTCCTTGATTGAATTAGCTCTCACACCAATATTTGCGTCTAGAGCCTTTGCATTGAGGGCTATCTGAAAACGGCTGTGGCGCTGAAGTTGCCTGTGAATGTGGAGTTGGTGGCATGTGAAACCCGCATGTGGAGCATTCGTTTGTGTGGGATGCTCTACCAGGTTCATTCCTAGATAATGCACTCAAAGGGCACTAAGCATAGAGTGTGAAAACTGAGTTTCCTTGAGAGCTGCTTGGAAGCCTGATGGTGTGTGAAGTTAGTGAGCCAAATGGAGTTGTTCTCCCACAAGAACTACTCGGCTGATCCTTCTTCAATATGCCCTTCACCAACATGCAGTGTTTCCTTGATTGAATTAGCTCTCACACCAATATTTGCGTCTAGAGCCTTTGCAGTGAGGGCTATCTGAAAACGGCTGTGGCGCTGAAGTTGCCTGTGAATGTGGAGTTGGTGGCATGTGAAACCCGCAAGTGGAGCATTCGTTTATGTGGGATGCTCACCAAGCTTCTTTTCAGTCCTTGGCACTCAAAGGGCACTAAGCATAGAGTGTGAAAACTGAGTTTCCTTGAGAGCTGCTTGGAAGCCTGATGGTGTGTGAAGTTAGTGAGCCAAATGGAGTTGTTCTCCCACAAGAACCACTCGGCTGATCCTTCTTCAATATGCCCTTCACCAACATGCAGTGTTTCCTTGATTGAATTAGCTCTCACACCAATATTTGCGTCTAGAGCCTTTGCATTGAGGGCTATCTGAAAACGGCTGTGGCGCTGAAGTTGCCTGTGAATGTGGAGTTGGTGGCATGTGAAACCCGCATGTGGAGCATTCGTTTGTGTGGGATGCTCTACCAGGTTCATTCCTAGATAATGCACTCAAAGGGCACTAAGCATAGAGTGTGAAAACTGAGTTTCCTTGAGAGCTGCTTGGAAGCCTGATGGTGTGTGAAGTTAGTGAGCCAAATGGAGTTGTTCTCCCACAAGAACCACTCGGCTGATCCTTCTTCAATATGCCCTTCACCAACATGCAGTGTTTCCTTGATTGAATTAGCTCTCACACCAATATTTGCGTCTAGAGCCTTTGCTTTGAGGGCTATCTGAAAACGGCTGTGGCGCTGAAGTTGCCTGTGAATGTGGAGTTGGTGGCATGTGAAACCCGCATGTGGAGCATTCGTTTGTGTGGGATGCTCTACCAGGTTCATTTCAGTCCTAGCCATACAAAGGGCACGAAGCATAGAGTGTGAAAACTGAGTTTCCGTGAGAGCTGCTTGGAAGCCTGATGGTGTGTGAAGTTAGTGAGCCAAATGGAGTTGTTCTCCCACAAGAACCACTTGGCTGATCCTTCTTCAATATGCCCTTCACCAACATGCAGTGTTTCCTTGATTGAATTAGCTCTCACACCAATATTTGCGTCTAGAGCCTTTGCATTGAGGGCTATCTGAAAACGGCTGTGGCGCTGAAGTTGCCTGTGAATGTGGAGTTGGTGGCATGTGAAACCGGCATGTGGAGCATTCGTTTGTGTGGGATGCTCTACCAGGTTCATTCCTAGATAATGCACTCAAAGGGCACTAAGCATAGAGTGTGAAAACTGAGTTTCCTTGAGAGCTGCTTGGAAGCCTGATGGTGTGTGAAGTTAGTGAGCCAAATGGAGTTGTTCTCCCACAAGAACCACTCGGCTGATCCTTCTTCAATATGCCCTTCACCAACATGCAGTGTTTCCTTGATTGAATTAGCTCTCACACCAATATTTGCGTCTAGAGCCTTTGCATTGAGGGCTATCTGAAAACGGCTGTGGCGCTGAAGCTGCCTGTGAATGTGGAGTTGGTGGCATGTGAAACCCGCATGTGGAGCATTCGTTTGTGTGGGATGCTCTACCAGGTTCATTCCTAGATAATGCACTCAAAGGGCACTAAGCATAGAGTGTGAAAACTGAGTTTCCTTGAGAGCTGCTAGGAAGCCTGATGGTGTGTGAAGTTAGTGAGCCAAATAGAGTTGTTCTCCCACAAGAACCACTCGGCTGATCCTTCTTCAATATGCCCTTCACCAACATGCAGTGTTTCCTTGATTGAATTAGCTCTCACACCAATATTTGCGTCTAGAGCATTTGCTTTGAGGGCTATCTGAAAACGGCTGTGGCGCTGAAGTTGCCTGTGAATGTGGAGTTGGTGGCATGTGAAACCCGCTTGTGGAGCATTCGTTTGTGTGGGATGCTCTACCAGGTTCATTTCAGTCCTAGCCATACAAAGGGCACTAAGCATAGAGTATGAAAACTGAGTTTCCTTCAGAGCTGCTTGGAAGCCTGATGGTGTGTGAAGTTAGTGAGCCAAATGGAGTTGTTCTCCCACAAGAACCACTCGGCTGATCCTTCTTCAATATGCCCTTCACCAACATGCAGTGTTTCCTTGATTGAATTAGCTCTCACACCAATATTTGCGTCTAGAGCCTTTGCATTGAGGGCTATCTGAAAACGGCTGTGGCGCTGAAGTTGCCTGTGAATGTGGAGTTGGTGGCATGTGAAACCCGCATGTGGAGCATTCGTTTGTGTGGGATGCTCTACCAGGTTCATTCCTAGATAATGCACTCAAAGGGCACTAAGCATAGAGTGTGAAAACTGAGTTTCCTTGACAGCTGCTTGGAAGCCTGATGGTGTGTGAAGTTAGTGAGCCAAATGGAGTTGTTCTCCCACAAGAACCACTCGGCTGATCCTTCTTCAATATGCCCTTCACCAACATGCAGTGTTTCCTTGATTGAATTAGCTCTCACACCAATATTTGCGTCTAGAGCCTTTGCATTGAGGGCTATCTGAAAATGGCTGTGGCGCTGAAGTTGCCTGTGAATGTGGAGTTGGTGGCATGTGAAACCCGCATGTGGAGCATTCGTTTGTGTGGGATGCTCTACCAGGTTCATTTCAGTCCTAGCCATACAAAGGGCACTAAGCATAGAGTGTGAAAACTGAGTTTCCTTGAGAGCTGCTTGGAAGCCTGATGGTGTGTGAAGTTAGTGAGCCAAATGGAGTTGTTCTCCCACAAGAAGCACTCGGCTGATCCTTCTTCAATATGCCCTTCACCAACATGCAGTGTTTCCTTGATTGAATTAGCTCTCACACCAATATTTGCGTCTAGAGCCTTTGCATTGAGGGCTATCTGAAAACGGCTGTGGCGCTGAAGTTGCCTGTGAATGTGGAGTTGGTGGCATGTGAAACCCGCATGTGGAGCATTCGTTTGTGTGGGATGCTCTACCAGGTTCATTCCTAGATAATGCACTCAAAGGGCACTAAGCATAGAGTGTGAAAACTGAGTTTCCTTGAGAGCTGCTTGGAAGCCTGATGGTGTGTGAAGTTAGTGAGCCAAATGGAGTTGTTCTCCCACAAGAACCACTCGGCTGATCCTTCTTCAATATGCCCTTCACCAACATGCAGTGTTTCCTTGATTGAATTAGCTCTCACACCAATATTTGCGTCTAGAGCCTTTGCATTGAGGGCTATCTGAAAACGGCTGTGGCGCTGAAGTTGCCTGTGAATGTGGAGTTGGTGGCATGTGAAACCCGCATGTGGAGCATTCGTTTGTGTGGGATGCTCTACCAGGTTCATTCCTAGATAATGCACTCAAAGGGCACTAAGCATAGAGTGTGAAAACTGAGTTTCCTTGACAGCTGCTTGGAAGCCTGATGGTGTGTGAAGTTAGTGAGCCAAATGGAGTTGTTCTCCCAGAAGAACTACTCGGCTGATCCTTCTTCAATATGCCCTTCACCAACATGCAGTGTTTCCTTGATTGAATTAGCTCTCACACCAATATTTGCGTCTAGAGCCTTTGCTTTGAGGGCTATCTGAAAACGGCTGTGGCGCTGAAGTTGCCTGTGAATGTGGAGTTGGTGGCATGTGAAACCCGCATGTGGAGCATTCGTTTGTGTGGGATGCTCTACCAGGTTCATTCCTAGATAATGCACTCAAAGGGCACTAAGCATAGAGTGTGAAAACTGAGTTTCCTTGAGAGCTGCTTGGAAGCCTGATGGTGTGTGAAGTTAGTGAGCCAAATGGAGTTGTTCTCCCACAAGAACCACTCGGCTGATCCTTCTTCAATATGCCCTTCACCAACATGCAGTGTTTCCTTGATTGAATTAGCTCTCACACCAATATTTGCGTCTAGAGCCTTTGCATTGAGGGCTATCTGAAAACGGCTGTGGCGCTGAAGTTGCCTGTGAATGTGGAGTTGGTGGCATGTGAAACCCGCATGTGGAGCATTCGTTTGTGTGGAATGCTCTACCAGGTTCATTTCAGTCCTAGCCATACAAAGGGCACTAAGCATAGAGTGTGAAAACTGAGTTTCCTTGAGAGCTGCTTGGAAGCCTGATGGTGTGTGAAGTTAGTGAGCCAAATGGAGTTGTTCTCCCACAAGAAGCACTCGGCTGATCCTTCTTCAATATGCCCTTCACCAACATGCAGTGTTTCCTTGATTGAATTAGCTCTCACACCAATATTTGCGTCTAGAGCCTTTGCATTGAGGGCTATCTGAAAACGGCTGTGGCGCTGAAGTTGCCTGTGAATGTGGAGTTGGTGGCATGTAAAACCCGCATGTGGAGCATGCGGGTTGTGTGGGATGCTCTACCAGGTTCATTCCTAGATAATGCACTCAAAGGGCACTAAGCATAGAGTGTGAAAACTGAGTTTCCTTGAGAGCTGCTTGGAAGCCTGATGGTGTGTGAAGTTAGTGAGCCAAATGGAGTTGTTCTCCCACAAGAACCACTCGGCTGATCCTTCTTCAATATGCCCTTCACCAACATGCAGTGTTTCCTTGATTGAATTAGCTCTCACACCAATATTTGCGTCTAGAGCCTTTGCATTGAGGGCTATCTGAAAACGGCTGTGGCGCTGAAGTTGCCTGTGAATGTGGAGTTGGTGGCATGTGAAACCCGCATGTGGAGCATTCGTTTGTGTGGGATGCTCTACCAGGTTCATTCCTAGATAATGCACTCAAAGGGCACTAAGCATAGAGTGTGAAAACTGAGTTTCCTTGACAGCTGCTTGGAAGCCTGATGGTGTGTGAAGTTAGTGAGCCAAATGGAGTTGTTCTCCCACAAGAACCACTCGGCTGATCCTTCTTCAATATGCCCTTCACCAACATGCAGTGTTTCCTTGATTGAATTAGCTCTCACACCAATATTTGCGTCTAGAGCCTTTGCAGTGAGGGCTATCTGAAAACGGCTGTGGCGCTGAAGTTGCCTGTGAATGTGGAGTTGGTGGCATGTGAAACCCGCATGTGGAGCATTCGTTTGTGTGGGATGCTCTACCAGGTTCATTCCTAGATAATGCACTCAAAGGGCACTAAGCATAGAGTGTGAAAACTGAGTTTCCTTGAGAGCTGCTTGGAAGCCTGATGGTGTGTGAAGTTAGTGAGCCAAATGGAGTTGTTCTCCCACAAGAACCACTCGGCTGATCCTTCTTCAATATGCCCTTCACCAACATGCAGTGTTTCCTTGATTGAATTAGCTCTCACACCAATATTTGCGTCTAGAGCCTTTGCATTGAGGGCTATCTGAAAACGGCTGTGGCGCTGAAGTTGCCTGTGAATGTGGAGTTGGTGGCATGTGAAACCCGCATGTGGAGCATTCGTTTGTGTGGGATGCTCTACCAGGTTCATTCCTAGATAATGCACTCAAAGGGCACTAAGCATAGAGTGTGAAAACTGAGTTTCCTTGACAGCTGCTTGGAAGCCTGATGGTGTGTGAAGTTAGTGAGCCAAATGGAGTTGTTCTCCCACAAGAACCACTTGGCTGATCCTTCTTCAATATGCCCTTCACCAACATGCAGTGTTTCCTTGATTGAATTAGCTCTCACACCAATATTTGCGTCTAGAGCCTTTGCAGTGAGGGCTATCTGAAAACGGCTGTGGCGCTGAAGTTGCCTGTGAATGTGGAGTTGGTGGCATGTGAAACCCGCAAGTGGAGCATTCGTTTATGTGGGATGCTCACCAAGCTTCTTTTCAGTCCTTGGCACTCAAAGGGCACTAAGCATAGAGTGTGAAAACTGAGTTTCCTTGAGAGCTGCTTGGAAGCCTGATGGTGTGTGAAGTTAGTGAGCCAAATGGAGTTGTTCTCCCACAAGAACCACTTGGCTGATCCTTCTTCAATATGCCCTTCACCAACATGCAGTGTTTCCTTGATTGAATTAGCTCTCACACCAATATTTGCGTCTAGAGCCTTTGCATTGAGGGCTATCTGAAAACGGCTGTGGCGCTGAAGCTGCCTGTGAATGTGGAGTTGGTGGCATGTGAAACCCGCATGTGGAGCATTCGTTTGTGTGGGATGCTCTACCAGGTTCATTCCTAGATAATGCACTCAAAGGGCACTAAGCATAGAGTGTGAAAACTGAGTTTCCTTGAGAGCTGCTAGGAAGCCTGATGGTGTGTGAAGTTAGTGAGCCAAATAGAGTTGTTCTCCCACAAGAACCACTCGGCTGATCCTTCTTCAATATGCCCTTCACCAACATGCAGTGTTTCCTTGATTGAATTAGCTCTCACACCAATACTTGCGTCTACAGCATTTGCTTTGAGGGCTATCTGAAAACGGCTGTGGCGCTGAAGTTGCCTGTGAATGTGGAGTTGGTGGCATGTGAAACCCGCATGTGGAGCATTCGTTTCTGTGGGATGCTCTACCAGGTTCATTTCAGTCCTAGCCATACAAAGGGCACTAAGCATAGAGTATGAAAACTGAGTTTCCTTCAGAGCTGCTTGGAAGCCTGATGGTGTGTGAAGTTAGTGAGCCAAATAGAGTTGTTCTCCCACAAGAACCACTTGGCTGATCCTTCTTCAATACGCCCTTCACCAACATGCAGTGTTTCCTTGATTGAATTAGCTCTCACACCAATATTTGCGTCTAGAGCCTTTGCATTGAGGGCTATCTGAAAACGGCTGTGGCGCTGAAGCTGCCTGTGAATGTGGAGTTGGTGGCATGTGAAACCCGCATGTGGAGCATTCGTTTGTGTGGGATGCTCTACCAGGTTCATTCCTAGATAATGCACTCAAAGGGCACTAAGCATAGAGTGTGAAAACTGAGTTTCCTTGAGAGCTGCTTGGAAGCCTGATGGTGTGTGAAGTTAGTGAGCCAAATGGAGTTGTTCTCTCACAAGAACCACTCGGCTGATCCTTCTTCAATATGCCCTTCACCAACATGCAGTGTTTCCTTGATTGAATTAGCTCTCACACCAATATTTGCGTCTAGAGCCTTTGCATTGAAGGCTATCTGAAAACGGCTGTGGCGCTGAAGTTGCCTGTGAATCTGGAGTTGGTGGCATGTGAAACCCGCATGTGGAGCATTCATTTGTGCGGGATGCTCTACCAGGTTCATTCCTAGATAATGCACTCAAAGGGCACTAAACATAGAGTGTGAAAACTGAGTTTCCTTGAGAGCTGCTTGGAAGCCTGATGGTGTGTGAAGTTAGTGAGCCAAATGGAGTTGTTCTCCCACAAGAACCACTCGGCTGATCCTTCTTCAATATGCCCTTCACCAACATGCAGTGTTTCCTTGATTGAATTAGCTCTCACACCAATATTTGTGTCTAGAGCCTTTGCATTGAGGGCTATCTGAAAATGGCTGTGGCGCTGAAGTTGCCTGTGAATGTGGAGTTGGTGGCATGTGAAACCCGCATGTGGAGCATTCGTTTGTGTGGGATGCTCTACCAGGTTCATTTCAGTCCTAGCCATACAAAGGGCACTAAGCATAGAGTGTGAAAACTGAGTTTCCTTGAGAGCTGCTTGGAAGCCTGATGGTGTGTGAAGTTAGTGAGCCAAATGGAGTTGTTCTCCCACAAGAACCACTCGGCTGATCCTTCTTCAATATGCCCTTCACCAACATGCAGTGTTTCCTTGATTGAATTAGCTCTCACACCAATATTTGCGTCTAGAGCCTTTGCATTGAGGGCTATCTGAAAACGGCTGTGGCGCTGAAGTTGCCTGTGAATGTGGAGTTGGTGGCATGTGAAACCCGCATGTGGAGCATTCGTTTGTGTGGGATGCTCTACCAGGTTCATTCCTAGATAATGCACTCAAAGGGCACTAAGCATAGAGTGTGAAAACTGAGTTTCCTTGAGAGCTGCTTGGAAGCCTGATGGTGTGTGAAGTTAGTGAGCCAAATGGAGTTGTTCTCCCACAAGAACCACTCGGCTGATCCTTCTTCAATACACCTTCACCAACATGCAGTGTTTCCTTGATTGAATTAGCTCTCACACCAATATTTGCGTCTAGAGCATTTGCTTTGAGGGCTATCTGAAAACGGCTGTGGCGCTGAAGTTGCCTGTGAATGTGGAGTTGGTGGCATGTGAAACCCGCATGTGGAGCATTCGTTTGTGTGGGATGCTCTACCAGGTTCATTTCAGTCCTAGCCATACAAAGGGCACTAAGCATAGAGTGTGAAAACTGAGTTTCCTTCAGAGCTGCTTGGAAGCCTGATGGTGTGTGAAGTTAGTCAGCCAAATGGAGTTGTTCTCCCACAAGAACCACTTGGCTGATCCTTCTTCAATACGCCCTTCACCAACATGCAGTGTTTCCTTGATTGAATTAGCTCTCACACCAATATTTGCGTCTAGAGCCTTTGCATTGAGGGCTATCTGAAAACGGCTGTGGCGCTGAAGCTGCCTGTGAATGTGGAGTTGGTGGCATGTGAAACCCGCATGTGGAGCATTCGTTTGTGTGGGATGCTCTACCAGGTTCATTCCTAGATAATGCACTCAAAGGGCACTAAGCATAGAGTGTGAAAACTGAGTTTCCTTGAGAGCTGCTGGGAAGCCTGATGGTGTGTGAAGTTAGTGAGCCAAATGGAGTTGTTCTCTCACAAGAACCACTCGGCTGATCCTTGTTCAATATGCCCTTCACCAACATGCAGTGTTTCCTTGATTGAATTAGCTCTCACACCAATATTTGCGTCTAGAGCCTTTGCATTGAGGGCTATCTGAAAACGGCTGTGGCGCTGAAGTTGCCTGTGAATGTGGAGTTGGTGGCATGTGAAACCCGCATGTGGAGCATTCGTTTGTGTGGGATGGTCTACCAGGTTCATTCCTAGATAATGCACTCAAAGGGCACTAAACATAGAGTGTGAAAACTGAGTTTCCTTGAGAGCTGCTTGGAAGCCTGATGGTGTGTGAAGTTAGTGAGCCAAATGGAGTTGTTCTCCCACAAGAACCACTCGGCTGATCCTTCTTCAATATGCCCTTCACCAACATGCAGTGTTTCCTTGATTGAATTAGCTCTCACACCAATATTTGCGTCTAGAGCCTTTGCATTGAGGGCTATCTGAAAACGGCTGTGGCGCTGAAGTTGCCTGTGAATGTGGAGTTGGTGGCATGTGAAACCCGCATGTGGAGCATTCGTTTGTGTGGGATGCTCTACCAGGTTCATTCCTAGATAATGCACTCAAAGGGCACTAAGCATAGAGTGTGAAAACTGAGTTTCCTTGAGAGCTGCTTGGAAGCCTGATGGTGTGTGAAGTTAGTGAGCCAAATGGAGTTGTTCTCCCACAAGAACCACTCGGCTGATCCTTCTTCAATATGCCCTTCACCAACATGCAGTGTTTCCTTGATTGAATTAGCTCTCACACCAATATTTGCGTCTAGAGCCTTTGCTTTGAGGGCTATCTGAAAACGGCTGTGGCGCTGAAGTTGCCTGTGAATGTGGAGTTGGTGGCATGTGAAACCCGCATGTGGAGCATTCGTTTGTGTGGGATGCTCTACCAGGTTCATTTCAGTCCTAGCCATACAAAGGGCACGAAGCATAGAGTGTGAAAACTGAGTTTCCTTGAGAGCTGCTTGGAAGCCTGATGGTGTGTGAAGTTAGTGAGCCAAATGGAGTTGTTCTCCCACAAGAACCACTTGGCTGATCCTTCTTCAATATGCCCTTCACCAACATGCAGTGTTTCCTTGATTGAATTAGCTCTCACACCAATATTTGCGTCTAGAGCCTTTGCATTGAGGGCTATCTGAAAACGGCTGTGGCGCTGAAGTTGCCTGTGAATGTGGAGTTGGTGGCATGTGAAACCGGCATGTGGAGCATTCGTTTGTGTGGGATGCTCTACCAGGTTCATTCCTAGATAATGCACTCAAAGGGCACTAAGCATAGAGTGTGAAAACTGAGTTTCCTTGAGAGCTGCTTGGAAGCCTGATGGTGTGTGAAGTTAGTGAGCCAAATGGAGTTGTTCTCCCACAAGAACCACTCGGCTGATCCTTCTTCAATATGCCCTTCACCAACATGCAGTGTTTCCTTGATTGAATTAGCTCTCACACCAATATTTGCGTCTAGAGCCTTTGCATTGAGGGCTATCTGAAAACGGCTGTGGCGCTGAAGCTGCCTGTGAATGTGGAGTTGGTGGCATGTGAAACCCGCATGTGGAGCATTCGTTTGTGTGGGATGCTCTACCAGGTTCATTCCTAGATAATGCACTCAAAGGGCACTAAGCATAGAGTGTGAAAACTGAGTTTCCTTGAGAGCTGCTAGGAAGCCTGATGGTGTGTGAAGTTAGTGAGCCAAATAGAGTTGTTCTCCCACAAGAACCACTCGGCTGATCCTTCTTCAATATGCCCTTCACCAACATGCAGTGTTTCCTTGATTGAATTAGCTCTCACACCAATATTTGCGTCTAGAGCATTTGCTTTGAGGGCTATCTGAAAACGGCTGTGGCGCTGAAGTTGCCTGTGAATGTGGAGTTGGTGGCATGTGAAACCCGCATGTGGAGCATTCGTTTGTGTGGGATGCTCTACCAGGTTCATTTCAGTCCTAGCCATACAAAGGGCACTAAGCATAGAGTATGAAAACTGAGTTTCCTTGAGAGCTGCTTGGAAGCCTGATGGTGTGTGAAGTTAGTGAGCCAAATGGAGTTGTTCTCCCACAAGAACCACTTGGCTGATCCTTCTTCAATACGCCCTTCACCAACATGCAGTGTTTCCTTGATTGAATTAGCTCTCACACCAATATTTGCGTCTAGAGCCTTTGCATTGAGGGCTATCTGAAAACGGCTGTGGCGCTGAAGCTGCCTGTGAATGTGGAGTTGGTGGCATGTGAAACCCGCATGTGGAGCATTCGTTTGTGTGGGATGCTCTACCAGGTTCATTCCTAGATAATGCACTCAAAGGTCACTAAGCATAGAGTGTGAAAACTGAGTTTCCTTGAGAGCTGCTTGGAAGCCTGATGGTGTGTGAAGTTAGTGAGCCAAATGGAGTTGTTCTCTCACAAGAACCACTCGGCTGATCCTTCTTCAATATGCCCTTCACCAACATGCAGTGTTTCCTTGATTGAATTAGCTCTCACACCAATATTTGCGTCTAGAGCCTTTGCATTGAAGGCTATCTGAAAACGGCTGTGGCGCTGAAGTTGCCTGTGAATCTGGAGTTGGTGGCATGTGAAACCCGCATGTGGAGCTTTCGTTTGTGCGGGATGCTCTACCAGGTTCATTCCTAGATAATGCACTCAAAGGGCACTAAACATAGAGTGTGAAAACTGAGTTTCCTTGAGAGCTGCTTGGAAGCCTGATGGTGTGTGAAGTTAGTGAGCCAAATGGAGTTGTTCTCCCACAAGAACCACTCGGCTGATCCTTCTTCAATATGCCCTTCACCAACATGCAGTGTTTCCTTGATTGAATTAGCTCTCACACCAATATTTGTGTCTAGAGCCTTTGCATTGAGGGCTATCTGAAAATGGCTGTGGCGCTGAAGTTGCCTGTGAATGTGGAGTTGGTGGCATGTGAAACCCGCATGTGGAGCATTCGTTTGTGTGGGATGCTCTACCAGGTTCATTTCAGTCCTAGCCATACAAAGGGCACTAAGCATAGAGTGTGAAAACTGAGTTTCCTTGAGAGCTGCTTGGAAGCCTGATGGTGTGTGAAGTTAGTGAGCCAAATGGAGTTGTTCTCCCACAAGAAGCACTCGGCTGATCCTTCTTCAATATGCCCTTCACCAACATGCAGTGTTTCCTTGATTGAATTAGCTCTCACACCAATATTTGCGTCTAGAGCCTTTGCATTGAGGGCTATCTGAAAACGGCTGTGGCGCTGAAGTTGCCTGTGAATGTGGAGTTGGTGGCATGTGAAACCCGCATGTGGAGCATTCGTTTGTGTGGGATGCTCTACCAGGTTCATTTCAGTCCTAGCCATACAAAGGGCACTAAGCATAGAGTGTGAAAACTGAGTTTCCTTCAGAGCTGCTTGGAAGCCTGATGGTGTGTGAAGTTAGTCAGCCAAATGGAGTTGTTCTCCCACAAGAACCACTTGGCTGATCCTTCTTCAATACGCCCTTCACCAACATGCAGTGTTTCCTTGATTGAATTAGCTCTCACACCAATATTTGCGTCTAGAGCCTTTGCATTGAGGGCTATTTGAAAACGGCTGTGGCGCTGAAGCTGCCTGTGAATGTGGAGTTGGTGGCATGTGAAACCCGCATGTGGAGCATTCGTTTGTGTGGGATGCTCTACCAGGTTCATTCCTAGATAATGCACTCAAAGGGCACTAAGCATAGAGTGTGAAAACTGAGTTTCCTTGAGAGCTGCTGGGAAGCCTGATGGTGTGTGAAGTTAGTGAGCCAAATGGAGTTGTTCTCTCACAAGAACCACTCGGCTGATCCTTGTTCAATATGCCCTTCACCAACATGCAGTGTTTCCTTGATTGAATTAGCTCTCACACCAATATTTGCGTCTAGAGCCTTTGCATTGAGGGCTATCTGAAAACGGCTGTGGCGCTGAAGTTGCCTGTGAATGTGGAGTTGGTGGCATGTGAAACCCGCATGTGGAGCATTCGTTTGTGTGGGATGGTCTACCAGGTTCATTCCTAGATAATGCACTCAAAGGGCACTAAACATAGAGTGTGAAAACTGAGTTTCCTTGAGAGCTGCTTGGAAGCCTGATGGTGTGTGAAGTTAGTGAGCCAAATGGAGTTGTTCTCCCACAAGAACCACTCGGCTGATCCTTCTGCAATATGCCCTTCACCAACATGCAGTGTTTCCTTGATTGAATTAGCTCTCACACCAATATTTGCGTCTAGAGCCTTTGCATTGAGGGCTATCTGAAAATGGCTGTGGCGCTGAAGTTGCCTGTGAATGTGGAGTTGGTGGCATGTGAAACCCGCATGTGGAGCATTCGTTTGTGTGGGATGCTCTACCAGGTTCATTTCAGTCCTAGCCATACAAAGGGCACTAAGCATAGAGTGTGAAAACTGAGTTTCCTTGAGAGCTGCTTGGAAGCCTGATGGTGTGTGAAGTTAGTGAGCCAAATGGAGTTGTTCTCCCACAAGAAGCACTCGGCTGATCCTTCTTCAATATGCCCTTCACCAACATGCAGTGTTTCCTTGATTGAATTAGCTCTCACACCAATATTTGCGTCTAGAGCCTTTGCATTGAGGGCTATCTGAAAACGGCTGTGGCGCTGAAGTTGCCTGTGAATGTGGAGTTGGTGGCATGTGAAACCCGCATGTGGAGCATTCGTTTGTGTGGGATGCTCTACCAGGTTCATTCCTAGATAATGCACTCAAAGGGCACTAAGCATAGAGTGTGAAAACTGAGTTTCCTTGAGAGCTGCTTGGAAGCCTGATGGTGTGTGAAGTTAGTGAGCCAAATGGAGTTGTTCTCCCACAAGAACCACTCGGCTGATCCTTCTTCAATATGCCCTTCACCAACATGCAATGTTTCCTTGATTGAATTAGCTCTCACACCAATATTTGCGTCTAAAGCATTTGCTTTGAGGGCTATCTGAAAACGGCTGTGGCGCTGAAGTTGCCTGTGAATGTGGAGTTGGTGGCATGTGAAACCCGCATGTGGAGCATTCGTTTGTGTGGGATGCTCTACCAGGTTCATTTCAGTCCTAGCCATACAAAGAGCACTAAGCATAGAGTGTGAAAACTGAGTTTCCTTGAGAGCTGCTTGGAAGCCTGATGGTGTGTGAAGTTAGTCAGCCAAATGGAGTTGTTCTCCCACAAGAACCACTCGGCTGATCCTTCTTCAATACGCCCTTAACCAACATGCAGTGTTTCCTTGATTGAATTAGCTCTCACACCAATATTTGCGTCTAGAGCCTTTGCATTGAGGGCTATCTGAAAACGGCTGTGGCGCTGAAGCTGCCTGTGAATGTGGAGTTGGTGGCATGTGAAACCCGCATGTGGAGCATTCGTTTGTGTGGGATGCTCTACCAGGTTCATTCCTAGATAATGCACTCAAAGGGCACTAAGCATAGAGTGTGAAAACTGAGTTTCCTTGAGAGCTGCTTGGAAGCCTGATGGTGTGTGAAGTTAGTGAGCCAAATGGAGTTGTTCTCTCACAAGAACCACTCGGCTGATCCTTCTTCAATATGCCCTTCACCAACATGCAGTGTTTCCTTGATTGAATTAGCTCTCACACCAATATTTGCGTCTAGAGCCTTTGCATTGAGGGCTATCTGAAAACGGCTGTGGCGCTGAAGTTGCCTGTGAATGTGGAGTTGGTGGCATGTGAAACCCGCATGTGGAGCATTCGTTTGTGTGGGATGGTCTACCAGGTTCATTCCTAGATAATGCACTCAAAGGGCACTAAGCATAGAGTGTGAAAACTGATTTTCCTTGAGAGCTGCTTGGAAGCCTGATGGTGTGTGAAGTTAGTGAGCCAAATGGAGTTGTTCTCCCACAAGAACCACTCGGCTGATCCTTCTTCAATATGCCCTTCACCAACATGCAGTGTTTCCTTGATTGAATTAGCTCTCACACCAATATTTGCGTCTAGAGCCTTTGCATTGAGGGCTATCTGAAAACGGCTGTGGCGCTGAAGTTGCCTGTGAATGTGGAGTTGGTGGCATGTGAAACCGCATGTGGAGCATTCGTTTGTGTGGGATGCTCTACCAGGTTCATTTCAGTCCTAGCCATACAAAGGGCACTAAGCATAGAGTGTGAAAACTGAGTTTCCTTGAGAGCTGCTTGGAAGCCTGATGGTGTGTGAAGTTAGTGAGCCAAATGGAGTTGTTCTCCCACAAGAACCACTCGGCTGATCCTTCTTCAATATGCCCTTCACCAACATGCAGTGTTTCCTTGATTGAATTAGCTCTCACACCAATATTTGCGTCTAGAGCCTTTGCATTGAGGGCTATCTGAAAACGGCTGTGGCGCTGAAGCTGCCTGTGAATGTGGAGTTGGTGGCATGTGAAACCCGCATGTGGAGCATTCGTTTGTGTGGGATGCTCTACCAGGTTCATTCCTAGATAATGCACTCAAAGGGCACTAAGCATAGAGTGTGAAAACTGAGTTTCCTTGAGAGCTGCTTGGAAGCCTGATGGTGTGTGAAGTTAGTGAGCCAAATGGAGTTGTTCTCCCACAAGAACCACTCGGCTGATCCTTCTTCAATATGCCCTTCACCAACATGCAGTGTTTCCTTGATTGAATTAGCTCTCACACCAATATTTGCGTCTAGAGTCTTTGCATTGAGGGCTATCTGAAAACGGCTGTGGCGCTGAAGTTGCCTGTGAATGTGGAGTTGGTGGCATGTGAAACCCGCATGTGGAGCATTCGTTTGTGTGGGATGCTCTACCAGGTTCATTCCTAGATAATGCACTCAAAGGGCACTAAGCATAGAGTGTGAAAACTGAGTTTCCTTGAGAGCTGCTAGGAAGCCTGATGGTGTGTGAAGTTAGTGAGCCAAATGGAGTTGTTCTCCCACAAGAACCACTCGGCTGATCCTTCTTCAATATGCCCTTCACCAACATGCAGTGTTTCCTTGATTGAATTAGCTCTCACACCAATATTTGCGTCTAGAGCCTTTGCATTGAGGGCTATCTGAAAATGGCTGTGGCGCTGAAGTTGCCTGTGAATGTGGAGTTGGTGGCATGTGAAACCCGCATGTGGAGCATTCGTTTGTGTGGGATGCTCTACCAGGTTCATTTCAGTCCTAGGCATTCAAAGGGCACTAAGCATAGAGTGTGAAAACTGAGTTTCCTTGAGAGCTGCTTGGAAGCCTGATGGTGTGTGAAGTTAGTGAGCCAAATGGAGTTGTTCTCCCACAAGAACCACTCGGCTGATCCTTCTTCAATATGCCCTTCACCAACATGCAGTGTTTCCTTGATTGAATTAGCTCTCACACCAATATTTGCGTCTAGAGCCTTTGCATTGAGGGCTATCTGAAAACGGCTGTGGCGCTGAAGTTGCAGGTGAATGTGGAGTTGGTGGCATGTGAAACCGGCATGTGGAGCATTCGTTTGTGTGGGATGCTCTACCAGGTTCATTCCTAGATAATGCACTCAAAGGGCACTAAGCATAGAGTGTGAAAACTGAGTTTCCTTGAGAGCTGCTTGGAAGCCTGATGGTGTGTGAAGTTAGTGAGCCAAATGGAGTTGTTCTCCCACAAGAACCACTCGGCTGATCCTTCTTCAATATGCCCTTCACCAACATGCAGTGTTTCCTTGATTGAATTAGCTCTCACACCAATATTTGCGTCTAGAGCCTTTGCATTGAGGGCTATCTGAAAACGGCTGTGGCGCTGAAGTTGCCTGTGAATGTGGAGTTGGTGGCATGTGAATCCCGCATGTGGAGCATTCGTTTGTGTGGGATGCTCTACCAGGTTCATTTCAGTTATAGCCATACAAAAGGCACTAAGCATAGAGTGTGAAAACTGAGTTTCCTTGAGAGCTGCTTGGAAGCCTGATGGTGTGTGAAGTTAGTGAGCCAAATGGAGTTGTTCTCCCACAAGAACCACTCGGCTGATCCTTCTTCAATATGCCCTTCACCAACATGCAGTGTTTCCTTGATTGAATTAGCTCTCACACCAATATTTGCGTCTAGAGCCTTTGCATTGAGGGCTATCTGAAAACGGCTGTGGCGCTGAAGTTGCCTGTGAATGTGGAGTTGGTGGCATGTGAAACCCGCATGTGGAGCATTCATTTGTGTGGCTGACCAAGCTCTACCAGGTTCATTCCTAGATAATGCACTCAAAGGGCAGTAAACACAGAGTGTGAAAACTGAGTTTCCTTGAGAGCTGCTTGGAAGCCTGATGGTGTGTGAAGTTAGTGAGCCAAATGGAGTTGTTCTCCCACAAGAACCACTCGGCTGATCCTTCTTCAATATGCCCTTCACCAACATGCAGTGTTTCCTTGATTGAATTAGCTCTCACACCAATATTTGTGTCTAGAGCAGTTGCATTGAGGGCTATCTGAAAACGGCTGTGGCGCTGAAGTTGCCTGTGAATGTGGAGTTGGTGGCATGTGAAACCCGCATGTGGAGCATTCGTTTGTGTGGGATGCTCTACCAGGTTCATTTCAGTTATAGCCATACAAAAGGCACTAAGCATAGAGTGTGAAAACTGAGTTTCCTTGAGAGCTGCTTGGAAGCCTGATGGTGTGTGAAGTTAGTGAGCCAAATGGAGTTGTTCTCCCACAAGAACCACTCGGCTGATCCTTCTTCAATATGCCCTTCACCAACATGCAGTGTTTCCTTGATTGAATTAGCTCTCACACCAATATTTGCGTCTAGAGCCTTTGCATTGAGGGCTATCTGAAAACGGCTGTGGCGCTGAAGTTGCCTGTGAATGTGGAGTTGGTGGCATGTGAAACCCGCATGTGGAACATTCGTTTGTGTGGCTGACCAAGCTCTACCAGGTTCATTCCTAGATAATGCACTCAAAGGGCACTAAACATAGAGCGTGAAAACTGAGTTTCCTTGAGAGCTGCTTGGAAGCCTGATGGTGTGTGAAGTTAGTGAGCCAAATGGAGTTGTTCTCCCACAAGAACCACTCGGCTGATCCTTCTTCAATATGCCCTTCACCAACATGCAGTGTTTCCTTGATTGAATTAGCTCTCACACCAATATTTGCGTCTAGAGCCTTTGCATTGAGGGCTATCTGAAAACGGCTGTGGCGCTGAAGTTGCCTGTGAATGTGGAGTTGGTGGCATGTGAAACCCGCATGTGGAGCATTCGTTTGTGTGGGATGCTCTACCAGGTTCATTTCAGTCCTAGCCATACAAAGGGCACTAAGCATAGAGTGTGAAAACTGAGTTTCCTTGAGAGCTGCTTGGAAGCCTGATGGTGTGTGAAGTTAGTGAGCCAAATGGAGTTGTTCTCCCACAAGAACCACTCGGCTGATCCTTCTTCAATATGCCCTTCACCAACATGCAGTGTTTCCTTGATTGAATTAACTCTCACACCAATATTTGCGTCTAGAGCCTTTGCATTGAGGGCTATCTGAAAACGGCTGTGGCGCTGAAGTTGCCTGTGAATGTGGAGTTGGTGGCATGTGAAACCCGCATGTGGAGCATTCGTTTGTGTGGGATGCTCTACCAGGTTCATTTCAGTCCTAGCCATACAAAGGGCACTAAGCATAGAGTGTGAAAACTGAGTTTCCTTGAGAGCTGCTTGGAAGCCTGATGGTGTGTGAAGTTAGTGAGCCAAATGGAGTTGTTCTCCCACAAGAACCACTCGGCTGATCCTTCTTCAATATGCCCTTCACCAACATGCTGTGTTTCCTTGATTGAATTAGCTCTCACACCAATATTTGCGTCTAGAGCCTTTGCATTGAGGGCTATCTGAAAACGGCTGTGGCGCTGAAGTTGCCTGTGAATGTGGAGTTGGTGGCATGTGAAACCCGCATGTGGAGCATTCGTTTGTGTGGGATGCTCTACCAGGTTCATTTCAGTTATAGCCATACAAAGGGCACTAAGCATAGAGTGTGAAAACTGAGTTTCCTTGAGAGCTGCTTGGAAGCCTGATGGTGTGTGAAGTTAGTGAGCCAAATGGAGTTGTTCTCCCACAAGAACCACTCGGCTGATCCTTCTTCAATATGCCCTTCACCAACATGCAGTGTTTCCTTGATTGAATTAGCTCTCACACCAATATTTGCGTCTAGAGCCTTTGCTTTGAGGGCTATCTGAAAACGGCTGTGGCGCTGAAGTTGCCTGTGAATGTGGAGTTGGTGGCATGTGAAACCCGCATGTGGAGCATTCGTTTGTGTGGGATGCTCTACCAGGTTCATTTCAGTCCTAGCCATACAAAGGGCACTAAGCATAGAGTGTGAAAACTGAGTTTCCTTGAGAGCTGCTTGGAAGCCTGATGGTGTGTGAAGTTAGTGAGCCAAATGGAGTTGTTCTCCCACAAGAACCACTCGGCTGATCCTTCTTCAATATGCCCTTCACCAACATGCAGTGTTTCCTTGATTGAATTAGCTCTCACACCATTATTTGCGTCTAGCGCCTTTGCATTGAGGGCTATCTGAAAACGGCTGTGGCGCTGAAGTTGCCTGTGAATGTGGAGTTGGTGGCATGTGAAACCCGCATGTGGAGCATTCGTTTGTGTGGGATGCTCTACCAGGTTCATTCCTAGATAATGCACTCAAAGGGCACTAAGCATAGAGTGTGAAAACTGAGTTTCCTTGAGAGCTGCTTGGAAGCCTGATGGTGTGTGAAGTTAGTGAGCCAAATGGAGTTGTTCTCCCACAAGAACCACTCGGCTGATCCTTCTTCAATATGCCCTTCACCAACATGCAGTGTTTCCTTGATTGAATTAGCTCTCACACCAATATTTGCGTCTAGAGCCTTTGCATTGAGGGCTATCTGAAAACGGCTGTGGCGCTGAAGTTGCCTGTGAATGTGGAGTTGGTGGCATGTGAAACCCGCATGTGAAGCATTCGTTTGTGTGGGATGCTCTACCAGGTTCATTCCTAGATAATGCACTCAAAGGGCACTAAGCATAGAGTGTGAAAACTGAGTTTCCTTGAGAGCTGCTTGGAAGCCTGATAGTGTGTGAAGTTAGTGAGCCAAATGGAGTTGTTCTCCCACAAGAACCACTCGGCTGATCCTTCTTCAATATGCCCTTCACCAACATGCAGTGTTTCCTTGATTGAATTAGCTCTCACACCAATATTTGCGTCTAGAGCCTTTGCATTGAGGGCTATCTGAAAACGGCTGTGGCACTGAAGTTGCCTGTGAATGTGGAGTTGGTGGCATGTGAAACCCGCATGTGGAGCATTCGTTTGTGTGGGATGCTCTACCAGGTTCATTTCAGTCCTAGCCATACAAAGGGCACTAAGCATAGAGTGTGAAAACTGAGTTTCCTTGAGAGCTGCTTGGAAGCCTGATGGTGTGTGAAGTTAGTGAGCCAAATGGAGTTGTTCTCCCACAAGAACCACTCGGCTGATCCTTCTTCAATATGCCCTTCACCAACATGCAGTGTTTCCTTGATTGAATTAGCTCTCACACCAATATTTGCGTCTAGAGCCTTTGCATTGAGGGCTATCTGAAAACGGCTGTGGCGCTGAAGTTGCCTGTGAATGTGGAGTTGGTGGCATGTGAAACCCGCATGTGGAGCATTCGTTTGTGTGGGATGCTCTACCAGGTTCATTCCTAGATAATGCACTCAAAGGGCACTAAGCATAGAGTGTGAAAACTGAGTTTCCTTGAGAGCTGCTTGGAAGCCTGATGGTGTGTGAAGTTAGTCAGCCAAATGGAGTTGTTCTCCCACAAGAACCACTCGGCTGATCCTTCTTCAATATGCCCTTCACCAACATGCAGTGTTTCCTTGATTGAATTAGCTCTCACACCAATATTTGCGTCTAGAGCCTTTGCATTGAGGGCTATCTGAAAACGGCTGTGGCGCTGAAGTTGCCTGTGAATGTGGAGTTGGTGGCATGTGAAACCCGCATGTGGAGCATTCGTTTGTGTGGGATGCTCTACCAGGTTCATTTCAGTCCTAGCCATTCAAAGGGCACTAAGCATAGAGTGTGAAAACTGAGTTTCCTTGAGAGCTGCTTGGAAGCCTGATGGTGTGTGAAGTTAGTGAGCCAAATGGAGTTGTTCTCCCACAAGAACCACTCGGCTGATCCTTCTTCAATATGCCCTTCACCAACATGCAGTGTTTCCTTGATTGAATTAGCTCTCACACCAATATTTGCGTCTAGAGCCTTTGCATTGAGGGCTATCTGAAAACGGCTGTGGCGCTGAAGTTGCCTGTGAATGTGGAGTTGGTGGCATGTGAAACCCGCATGTGGAGCATTCGTTTGTGTGGGATGCTCTACCAGGTTCATTTCAGTTATAGCCATACAAAAGGCACTAAGCATAGAGTGTGAAAACTGAGTTTCCTTGAGAGCTGCTTGGAAGCCTGATGGTGTGTGAAGTTAGTGAGCCAAATGGAGTTGTTCTCCCACAAGAACCACTCGGCTGATCCTTCTTCAATATGCCCTTCACCAACATGCAGTGTTTCCTTCATTGAATTAGCTCTCACACCAATATTTGCGTCTAGAGCCTTTGCATTGAGGGCTATCTGAAAACGGCTGTGGCGCTGAAGTTGCCTGTGAATGTGGAGTTGGTGGCATGTGAAACCCGCATGTGGAACATTCGTTTGTGTGGCTGACCAAGCTCTACCAGGTTCATTCCTAGATAATGCACTCAAAGGGCACTAAACATAGAGCGTGAAAACTGAGTTTCCTTGAGAGCTGCTTGGAAGCCTGATGGTGTGTGAAGTTAGTGAGCCAAATGGAGTTGTTCTCCCACAAGAACCACTCGGCTGATCCTTCTTCAATATGCCCTTCACCAACATGCAGTGTTTCCTTGATTGAATTAGCTCTCACACCAATATTTGCGTCTAGAGCCTTTGCTTTGAGGGCTATCTGAAAACGGCTGTGGCGCTGAAGTTGCCTGTGAATGTGGAGTTGGTGGCATGTGAAACCCGCATGTGGAGCATTCGTTTGTGTGGGATGCTCTACCAGGTTCATTTCAGTCCTAGCCATACAAAGGGCACTAAGCATAGAGTGTGAAAACTGAGTTTCCTTGAGAGCTGCTTGGAAGCCTGATGGTGTGTGAAGTTAGTGAGCCAAATGGAGTTGTTCTCCCACAAGAACCACTCGGCTGATCCTTCTTCAATATGCCCTTCACCAACATGCAGTGTTTCCTTGATTGAATTAGCTCTCACACCATTATTTGCGTCTAGCGCCTTTGCATTGAGGGCTATCTGAAAACGGCTGTGGCGCTGAAGTTGCCTGTGAATGTGGAGTTGGTGGCATGTGAAACCCGCATGTGGAGCATTCGTTTGTGTGGGATGCTCTACCAGGTTCATTCCTAGATAATGCACTCAAAGGGCACTAAGCATAGAGTGTGAAAACTGAGTTTCCTTGAGAGCTGCTTGGAAGCCTGATGGTGTGTGAAGTTAGTGAGCCAAATGGAGTTGTTCTCCCACAAGAACCACTCGGCTGATCCTTCTTCAATATGCCCTTCACCAACATGCAGTGTTTCCTTGATTGAATTAGCTCTCACACCAATATTTGCGTCTAGAGCCTTTGCATTGAGGGCTATCTGAAAACGGCTGTGGCGCTGAAGTTGCCTGTGAATGTGGAGTTGGTGGCATGTGAAACCCGCATGTGAAGCATTCGTTTGTGTGGGATGCTCTACCAGGTTCATTCCTAGATAATGCACTCAAAGGGCACTAAGCATAGAGTGTGAAAACTGAGTTTCCTTGAGAGCTGCTTGGAAGCCTGATGGTGTGTGAAGTTAGTGAGCCAAATGGAGTTGTTCTCCCACAAGAACCACTCGGCTGATCCTTCTTCAATATGCCCTTCACCAACATGCAGTGTTTCCTTGATTGAATTAGCTCTCACACCAATATTTGCGTATAGAGCCTTTGCATTGAGGGCTATCTGAAAACGGCTGTGGCACTGAAGTTGCCTGTGAATGTGGAGTTGGTGGCATGTGAAACCCGCATGTGGAGCATTCGTTTGTGTGGGATGCTCTACCAGGTTCATTTCAGTCCTAGCCATACAAAGGGCACTAAGCATAGAGTGTGAAAACTGAGTTTCCTTGAGAGCTGCTTGGAAGCCTGATGGTGTGTGAAGTTAGTGAGCCAAATGGAGTTGTTCTCCCACAAGAACCACTCGGCTGATCCTTCTTCAATATGCCCTTCACCAACATGCAGTGTTTCCTTGATTGAATTAGCTCTCACACCAATATTTGCGTCTAGAGCCTTTGCATTGAGGGCTATCTGAAAACGGCTGTGGCGCTGAAGTTGCCTGTGAATGTGGAGTTGGTGGCATGTGAAACCCGCATGTGGAGCATTCGTTTGTGTGGGATGCTCTACCAGGTTCATTCCTAGATAATGCACTCAAAGGGCACTAAGCATAGAGTGTGAAAACTGAGTTTCCTTGAGAGCTGCTTGGAAGCCTGATGGTGTGTGAAGTTAGTCAGCCAAATGGAGTTGTTCTCCCACAAGAACCACTCGGCTGATCCTTCTTCAATATGCCCTTCACCAACATGCAGTGTTTCCTTGATTGAATTAGCTCTCACACCAATATTTGCGTCTAGAGCCTTTGCATTGAGGGCTATCTGAAAACGGCTGTGGCGCTGAAGTTGCCTGTGAATGTGGAGTTGGTGGCATGTGAAACCCGCATGTGGAGCATTCGTTTGTGTGGGATGCTCTACCAGGTTCATTTCAGTCCTAGCCATTCAAAGGGCACTAAGCATAGAGTGTGAAAACTGAGTTTCCTTGAGAGCTGCTTGGAAGCCTGATGGTGTGTGAAGTTAGTGAGCCAAATGGAGTTGTTCTCCCACAAGAACCACTCGGCTGATCCTTCTTCAATATGCCCTTCACCAACATGCAGTGTTTCCTTGATTGAATTAGCTCTCACACCAATATTTGCGTCTAGAGCCTTTGCATTGAGGGCTATCTGAAAACGGCTGTGGCGCTGAAGTTGCCTGTGAATGTGGAGTTGGTGGCATGTGAAACCCGCATGTGGAGCATTCGTTTGTGTGGGATGCTCTACCAGGTTCATTTCAGTTATAGCCATACAAAAGGCACTAAGCATAGAGTGTGAAAACTGAGTTTCCTTGAGAGCTGCTTGGAAGCCTGATGGTGTGTGAAGTTAGTGAGCCAAATGGAGTTGTTCTCCCACAAGAACCACTCGGCTGATCCTTCTTCAATATGCCCTTCACCAACATGCAGTGTTTCCTTCATTGAATTAGCTCTCACACCAATATTTGCGTCTAGAGCCTTTGCATTGAGGGCTATCTGAAAACGGCTGTGGCGCTGAAGTTGCCTGTGAATGTGGAGTTGGTGGCATGTGAAACCCGCATGTGGAACATTCGTTTGTGTGGCTGACCAAGCTCTACCAGGTTCATTCCTAGATAATGCACTCAAAGGGCACTAAACATAGAGCGTGAAAACTGAGTTTCCTTGAGAGCTGCTTGGAAGCCTGATGGTGTGTGAAGTTAGTCAGCCAAATGGAGTTGTTCTCCCACAAGAACCACTCGGCTGATCCTTCTTCAATATGCCCTTCACCAACATGCAGTGTTTCCTTCATTGAATTAGCTCTCACACCAATATTTGCGTCTAGAGCCTTTGCATTGAGGGCTATCTGAAAACGGCTGTGGCGCTGAAGTTGCCTGTGAATGTGGAGTTGGTGGCATGTGAAACCCGCATGTGGAGCATTCGTTTGTGTGGGATGCTCTACCAGGTTCATTTCAGTCCTAGCCATACAAAGGGCACTAAGCATAGAGTGTGAAAACTGAGTTTCCTTGAGAGCTGCTTGGAAGCCTGATGGTGTGTGAAGTTAGTGAGCCAAATGGAGTTGTTCTCCCACAAGAACCACTCGGCTGATCCTTCTTCAATATGCCCTTCACCAACATGCAGTGTTTCCTTGATTGAATTAACTCTCACACCAATATTTGCGTCTAGAGCCTTTGCATTGAGGGCTATCTGAAAACGGCTGTGGCGCTGAAGTTGCCTGTGAATGTGGAGTTGGTGGCATGTGAAACCCGCATGTGGAGCATTCGTTTGTGTGGGATGCTCTACCAGGTTCATTCCTAGATAATGCACTCAAAGGGCACTAAGCATAGAGTGTGAAAACTGAGTTTCCTTGAGAGCTGCTTGGAAGCCTGATGGTGTGTGAAGTTAGTGAGCCAAATGGAGTTGTTCTCCCACAAGAACCACTCGGCTGATCCTTCTTCAATATGCCCTTCACCAACATGCTGTGTTTCCTTGATTGAATTAGCTCTCACACCAATATTTGCGTCTAGAGCCTTTGCATTGAGGGCTATCTGAAAACGGCTGTGGCGCTGAAGTTGCCTGTGAATGTGGAGTTGGTGGCATGTGAAACCCGCATGTGGAGCATTCGTTTGTGTGGGATGCTCTACCAGGTTCATTTCAGTTATAGCCATACAAAGGGCACTAAGCATAGAGTGTGAAAACTGAGTTTCCTTGAGAGCTGCTTGGAAGCCTGATGGTGTGTGAAGTTAGTGAGCCAAATGGAGTTGTTCTCCCACAAGAACCACTCGGCTGATCCTTCTTCAATATGCCCTTCACCAACATGCAGTGTTTCCTTGATTGAATTAGCTCTCACACCAATATTTGCGTCTAGAGCCTTTGCATTGAGGGCTATCTGAAAACGGCTGTGGCGCTGAAGTTGCCTGTGAATGTGGAGTTGGTGGCATGTGAAACCCGCATGTGGAGCATTCGTTTGTGTGGGATGCTCTACCAGGTTCATTTCAGTCCTAGCCATACAAAGGGCACTAAGCATAGAGTGTGAAAACTGAGTTTCCTTGAGAGCTGCTTGGAAGCCTGATGGTGTGTGAAGTTAGTGAGCCAAATGGAGTTGTTCTCCCACAAGAACCACTCGGCTGATCCTTCTTCAATATGCCCTTCACCAACATGCAGTGTTTCCTTGATTGAATTAGCTCTCACACCAATATTTGCGTCTAGAGCCTTTGCTTTGAGGGCTATCTGAAAACGGCTGTGGCGCTGAAGTTGCCTGTGAATGTGGAGTTGGTGGCATGTGAAACCCGCATGTGGAGCATTCGTTTGTGTGGGATGCTCTACCAGGTTCATTTCAGTCCTAGCCATACAAAGGGCACTAAGCATAGAGTGTGAAAACTGAGTTTCCTTGAGAGCTGCTTGGAAGCCTGATGTTGTGTGAAGTTAGTGAGCCAAATGGAGTTGTTCTCCCACAAGAACCACTCGGCTGATCCTTCTTCAATATGCCCTTCACCAACATGCAGTGTTTCCTTGATTGAATTAGCTCTCACACCATTATTTGCGTCTAGCGCCTTTGCATTGAGGGCTATCTGAAAACGGCTGTGGCGCTGAAGTTGCCTGTGAATGTGGAGTTGGTGGCATGTGAAACCCGCATGTGGAGCATTCGTTTGTGTGGGATGCTCTACCAGGTTCATTCCTAGATAATGCACTCAAAGGGCACTAAGCATAGAGTGTGAAAACTGAGTTTCCTTGAGAGCTGCTTGGAAGCCTGATGGTGTGTGAAGTTAGTGAGCCAAATGGAGTTGTTCTCCCACAAGAACCACTCGGCTGATCCTTCTTCAATATGCCCTTCACCAACATGCAGTGTTTCCTTGATTGAATTAGCTCTCACACCAATATTTGCGTCTAGAGCCTTTGCATTGAGGGCTATCTGAAAACGGCTGTGGCGCTGAAGTTGCCTGTGAATGTGGAGTTGGTGGCATGTGAAACCCGCATGTGAAGCATTCGTTTGTGTGGGATGCTCTACCAGGTTCATTCCTAGATAATGCACTCAAAGGGCACTAAGCATAGAGTGTGAAAACTGAGTTTCCTTGAGAGCTGCTTGGAAGCCTGATAGTGTGTGAAGTTAGTGAGCCAAATGGAGTTGTTCTCCCACAAGAACCACTCGGCTGATCCTTCTTCAATATGCCCTTCACCAACATGCAGTGTTTCCTTGATTGAATTAGCTCTCACACCAATATTTGCGTCTAGAGCCTTTGCATTGAGGGCTATCTGAAAACGGCTGTGGCGCTGAAGTTGCCTGTGAATGTGGAGTTGGTGGCATGTGAAACCCGCATGTGGAGCATTCGTTTGTGTGGGATGCTCTACCAGGTTCATTTCAGTCCTAGCCATACAAAGGGCACTAAGCATAGAGTGTGAAAACTGAGTTTCCTTGAGAGCTGCTTGGAAGCCTGATGGTGTGTGAAGTTAGTGAGCCAAATGGAGTTGTTCTCCCACAAGAACCACTCAGCTGATCCTTCTTCAATATGCCCTTCACCAACATGCAGTGTTTCCTTGATTGAATTAGCTCTCACACCAATATTTGCGTCTAGAGCCTTTGCATTGAGGGCTATCTGAAAACGGCTGTGGCGCTGAAGTTGCCTGTGAATGTGGAGTTGGTGGCATGTGAAACCCGCATGTGGAGCATTCGTTTGTGTGGGATGCTCTACCAGGTTCATTTCAGTCCTAGCCATTCAAAGGGCACTAAGCATAGAGTGTGAAAACTGAGTTTCCTTGAGAGCTGCTTGGAAGCCTGATGGTGTGTGAAGTTAGTCAGCCAAATGGAGTTGTTCTCCCACAAGAACCACTTGGCTGATCCTTCTTCAATATGCCCTTCACCAACATGCAGTGTTTCCTTGATTGAATTAGCTCTCACACCAATATTTGCGTCTAGAGCCTTTGCATTGAGGGCTATCTGAAAACGGCTGTGGCGCTGAAGTTGCCTGTGAATCTGGAGTTGGTGGCATGTGAAACCCGCATGTGGAGAATTCGTTTGTGTTTGATGCTCTACCAGGTTCATTCCTAGATAATGCACTCAAAGGGCACTAAGCATAGAGTGTGAAAACTGAGTTTCCTTGAGAGCTGCTTGGAAGCCTGATGGTGTGTGAAGTTAGTGAGCCAAATGGAGTTGTTCTCTCACAAGAACCACTCGGCTGATCCTTCTTCAATATGCCCTTCACCAACATGCAGTGTTTCCTTGATGGAATTAGCTCTCACACCAATATTTGCGTCTAAAGCCTTTGCATTGAGGGCTATCTGAAAACGGCTGTGGCGCTGAAGTTGCCTGTGAATGTGGAGTTGGTGGCATGTGAAACCCGCATGTGGAGCATTCGTTTATGTGGTATGCTCACCAAGCTTCTTTTCAGTCCTAGGCACTCAAAGGGCACTAAGCATAGAGTGTGAAAACTGAGTTTCCTTGAGAGCTGCTTGGAAGCCTGATGGTGTGTGAAGTTAGTGAGCCAAATGGAGTTGTTCTCCCACAAGAACCACTCAGCTGATCCTTCTTCAATATGCCCTTCACCAACATGCAGTGTTTCCTTGATTGAATTAGCTCTCACACCAATATTTGCATCTAGAGCCTTTGCATTGAGGGCTATCTGAAAACGGCTGTGGCGCTGAAGTTGCCTGTGAATGTGGAGTTGGTGGCATGTGAAACCCGCATGTGGAGCATTCGTTTATGTGGGATGCTCACCAAGCTTCTTTTCAGTCCTAGGCACTCAAAGGGCACTAAGCATAGAGTGTGAAAACTGAGTTTCCTTGAGAGCTGCTTGGAAGCCTGATGGTGTGTGAAGTTAGTGAGCCAAATGGAGTTGTTCTCTCACAAGAACCACTCGGCTGATCCTTCTTCAATATGCCCTTCACCAACATGCAGTGTTTCCTTGATTGAATTAGCTCTCACACCAATATTTGCGTCTAGAGCCTTTGCATTGAGGGCTATCTGAAAACGGCTGTGGCGCTGAAGTTGCCTGTGAATGTGGAGTTGGTGGCATGTGAAACCCGCATGTGGAGAATTCGTTTGTGTTTGATGCTCTACCAGGTTCATTCCTAGATAATGCACTCAAAGGGCACTAAGCATAGAGTGTGAAAACTGAGTTTCCTTGAGAGCTGCTTGGAAGCCTGATGGTGTCTGAAGTTAGTGAGCCAAATGGAGTTGTTCTCTCACAAGAACCACTCGGCTGATCCTTCTTCAATATGCCCTTCACCAACATGCAGTGTTTCCTTGATGGAATTAGCTCTCACACCAATATTTGCGTCTAGAGCCTTTGCATTGAGGGCTATCTGAAAATGGCTGTGGCGCTGAAGTTGCCTGTGAATGTGGAGTTGGTGGCATGTGAAACCCGCATGTGGAGCATTCGTTTATGTGGTATGCTCACCAAGCTTCTTTTCAGTCCTAGGCACTCAAAGGGCACTAAGCATAGAGTGTGAAAACTGAGTTTCCTTGAGAGCTGCTTGGAAGCCTGATGGTGTGTGAAGTTAGTGAGCCAAATGGAGTTGTTCTCCCACAAGAACCACTCGGCTGATCCTTCTTCAATATGCCCTTCACCAACATGCAGTGTTTCCTTCATTGAATTAGCTCTCACACCAATATTTGCGTCTAGAGCCTTTGCATTGAGGGCTATCTGAAAACGGCTGTGGCGCTGAAGTTGCCTGTGAATGTGGAGTTGGTGGCATGTGAAACCCGCATGTGGAGCATTCGTTTGTGTGGGATGCTCTACCAGGTTCATTCCTAGATAATGCACTCAAAGGGCACTAAGCATAGAGTGTGAAAACTGAGTTTCCTTGAGAGCTGCTTGGAAGCCTGATGGTGTGTGAAGTTAGTGAGCCAAATGGAGTTGTTCTCCCACAAGAACCACTCGGCTGATCCTTCTTCAATATGCCCTTCACCAACATGCAGTGTTTCCTTGATTGAATTAGCTCTCACACCAATATTTGCGTCTAGAGCCTTTGCATTGAGGGCTATCTGAAAACGGCTGTGGCGCTGAAGTTGCCTGTCAATGTGGAGTTGGTGGCATGTGAAACCCGCATGTGGAGCATTCGTTTATGTGGGATGCTCACCAAGCTTCTTTTCAGTCCTAGGCATTCAAAGGGGACTAAGCATAGAGTGTGAAAACTGAGTTTCCTTGAGAGCTGCTTGGAAGCCTGATGGTGTGTGAAGTTAGTGAGCCAAATGGAGTTGTTCTCCCACAAGAACCACTCGGCTGATCCTTCTTCAATATGCCCTTCACCAACATGCAGTGTTTCCTTGATTGAATTAGCTCTCACACCAATATTTGCGTCTAGAGCCTTTGCATTGAGGGCTACCTGAAAATGGCTGTGGCGCTGAAGTTGCCTGTGAATGTGGAGTTGGTGGCATGTGAAACCCGCATGTGGAGCATTCGTTTGTGTGGGATGCTCTACCAGGTTCATTCCTAGATAATGCACTCATAGGGCACTAAACATAGAGTGTGAAAACTGAGTTTCCTTGAGAGCTGCTTGGAAGCCTGATGGTGTGTGAAGTTAGTCAGCCAAATGGAGTTGTTCTCCCACAAGAACCACTCGGCTGATCCTTCTTCAATATGCCCTTCACCAACATGCAGTGTTTCCTTCATTGAATTAGCTCTCACATCAATATTTGTGTCTAGAGCCTTTGCATTGAGGGCTATCTGAAAACGGCTGTGGCGCTGAAGTTGCCTGTGAATGTGGAGTTGGTGGCATGTGAAACCCGCATGTGGAGCATTCGTTTGTGTGGGATGCTCTACCAGGTTCATTCCTAGATAATGCACTCAAAGGGCACTAAGCATAGAGTGTGAAAACTGAGTTTCCTTGAGAGCTGCTTGGAAGCCTGATGGTGTGTGAAGTTAGTGAGCCAAATGGAGTTGTTCTCCCACAAGAACCACTCGGCTGATCCTTCTTCAATATGCCCTTCACCAACATGCAGTGTTTCCTTGATTGAATTAGCTCTCACACCAATATTTGCGTCTAGAGCCTTTGCATTGAGGGCTATCTGAAAACGGCTGTGGCGCTGAAGTTGCCTGTCAATGTGGAGTTGGTGGCATGTGAAACCCGCATGTGGAGCATTCGTTTATGTGGGATGCTCACCAAGCTTCTTTTCAGTCCTAGGCATTCAAAGGGCACTAAGCATAGAGTGTGAAAACTGAGTTTCCTTGAGAGCTGCTTGGAAGCCTGATGGTGTGTGAAGTTAGTGAGCCAAATGGAGTTGTTCTCCCACAAGAACCACTCGGCTGATCCTTCTTCAATATGCCCTTCACCAACATGCAGTGTTTCCTTGATTGAATTAGCTCTCACACCAATATTTGCGTCTAGAGCCTTTGTATTGAGGGCTATCTGAAAACGGCTGTGGCGCTGAAGTTGCCTGTGAATGTGGAGTTGGTGGCATGTGAAACCCGCATGTGGAGCATTCGTTTGTGTGGGATGCTCTACCAGGTTCATTCCTAGATAATGCACTCATAGGGCACTAAACATAGAGTGTGAAAACTGAGTTTCCTTGAGAGCTGCTTGGAAGCCTGATGGTGTGTGAAGTTAGTGAGCCAAATGGAGTTGTTCTCCCACAAGAACCACTCGGCTGATCCTTCTTCAATATGCCCTTCACCAACATGCAGTGTTTCCTTGATTGAATTAGCTCTCACACCAATATTTGCATCTAGAGCCTTTGCATTGAGGGCTATCTGAAAACGGCTGTGGCGCTGAAGTTGCCTGTGAATGTGGAGTTGGTGGCATGTGAAACCCGCATGTGGAGCATTCGTTTATGTGGGATGCTCTACCAGGTTCATTCCTAGATAATGCACTCAAAGGGCACTAAGCATAGAGTGTGAAAACTGAGTTTCCTTGAGAGCTGCTTGGAAGCCTGATGGTGTGTGAAGTTAGTGAGCCAAATGGAGTTGTTCTCCCACAAGAACCACTCGGCTGATCCTTCTTCAATATGCCCTTCACCAACATGCAGTGTTTCCTTGATTGAATTAGCTCTCACACCAATATTTGCGTCTAGAGCCTTTGCATTGAGGGCTATCTGAAAACGGCTGTGGCGCTGAAGTTGCCTGTCAATGTGGAGTTGGTGGCATGTGAAACCCGCATGTGGAGCATTCGTTTATGTGGGATGCTCACCAAGCTTCTTTTCAGTCCTAGGCAGTCAAAGGGCACTAAGCATAGAGTGTGAAAACTGAGTTTCCTTGAGAGCTGCTTGGAAGCCTGATGGTGTGTGAAGTTAGTGAGCCAAATGGAGTTGTTCTCCCACAAGAACCACTCGGCTGATCCTTCTTCAATATGCCCTTCACCAACATGCAGTGTTTCCTTGATTGAATTAGCTCTCACACCAATATTTGCGTCTAGAGCCTTTGCATTGAGGGCTATCTGAAAATGGCTGTGGCGCTGAAGTTGCCTGTGAATGTGGAGTTGGTGGCATGTGAAACCCGCATGTGGAGCATTCGTTTGTGTGGGATGCTCTACCAGGTTCATTCCTAGATAATGCACTCATAGGGCACTAAACATAGAGTGTGAAAACTGAGTTTCCTTGAGAGCTGCTTGGAAGCCTGATGGTGTGTGAAGTTAGTGAGCCAAATGGAGTTGTTCTCCCACAAGAACCACTCGGCTGATCCTTCTTCAATATGCCCTTCACCAACATGCAGTGTTTCCTTCATTGAATTAGCTCTCACACCAATATTTGCGTCTAGAGCCTTTGCATTGAGGGCTATCTGAAAACGGCTGTGGCGCTGAAGTTGCCTGTGAATGTGGAGTTGGTGGCATGTGAAACCCGCATGTGGAGCATTCGTTTGTGTGGGATGCTCTACCAGGTTCATTCCTAGATAATGCACTCAAAGGGCACTAAGCATAGAGTGTGAAAACTGAGTTTCCTTGAGAGCTGCTTGGAAGCCTGATGGTGTGTGAAGTTAGTGAGCCAAATGGAGTTGTTCTCCCACAAGAACCACTCGGCTGATCCTTCTTCAATATGCCCTTCACCAACATGCAGTGTTTCCTTGATTGAATTAGCTCTCACACCAATATTTGCGTCTAGAGCCTTTGCATTGAGGGCTATCTGAAAACGGCTGTGGCGCTGAAGTTGCCTGTGAATGTGGAGTTGGTGGCATGTGAAACCCGCATGTGGAGCATTCGTTTGTGTGGGATGCTCACCAAGCTTCTTTTCAGTCCTAGGCATTCAAAGGGCACTAAGCATAGAGTGTGAAAACTGAGTTTCCTTGAGAGCTGCTTGGAAGCCTGATGGTGTGTGAAGTTAGTGAGCCAAATGGAGTTGTTCTCCCACAAGAACCACTCGGCTGATCCTTCTTCAATATGCCCTTCACCAACATGCAGTGTTTCCTTCATTGAATTAGCTCTCACACCAATATTTGCGTCTAGAGCCTTTGTATTGAGGGCTATCTGAAAACGGCTGTGGCGCTGAAGTTGCCTGTCAATGTGGAGTTGGTGGCATGTGAAACCCGCATGTGGAGCATTCGTTTGTGTGGGATGCTCTACCAGGTTCATTCCTAGATAATGCACTCATAGGGCACTAAACATAGAGTGTGAAAACTGAGTTTCCTTGAGAGCTGCTTGGAAGCCTGATGGTGTGTGAAGTTAGTCAGCCAAATGGAGTTGTTCTCCCACAAGAACCACTCGGCTGATCCTTCTTCAATATGCCCTTCACCAACATGCAGTGTTTCCTTCATTGAATTAGCTCTCACACCAATATTTGTGTCTAGAGCCTTTGCATTGAGGGCTATCTGAAAACGGCTGTGGCGCTGAAGTTGCCTGTGAATGTGGAGTTGGTGGCATGTGAAACCCGCATGTGGAGCATTCGTTTGTGTGGGATGCTCTACCAGGTTCATTCCTAGATAATGCACTCAAAGGGCACTAAGCATAGAGTGTGAAAACTGAGTTTCCTTGAGAGCTGCTTGGAAGCCTGATGGTGTGTGAAGTTAGTGAGCCAAATGGAGTTGTTCTCCCACAAGAACCACTCGGCTGATCCTTCTTCAATATGCCCTTCACCAACATGCAGTGTTTCCTTGATTGAATTAGCTCTCACACCAATATTTGCGTCTAGAGCCTTTGCATTGAGGGCTATCTGAAAGCGGCTGTGGCGCTGAAGTTGCCTGTCAATGTGGAGTTGGTGGCATGTGAAACCCGCATGTGGAGCATTCGTTTATGTGGGATGCTCACCAAGCTTCTTTTCAGTCCTAGGCACTCAAAGGGCACTAAGCATAGAGTGTGAAAACTGAGTTTCCTTGAGAGCTGCTTGGAAGCCTGATGGTGTGTGAAGTTAGTGAGCCAAATGGAGTTGTTCTCCCACAAGAACCACTCGGCTGATCCTTCTTCAATATGCCCTTCACCAACATGCAGTGTTTCCTTGATTGAATTAGCTCTCACACCAATATTTGCGTCTAGAGCCTTTGCATTGAGGGCTATCTGAAAACGGCTGTGGCGCTGAAGTTGCCTGTGAATGTGGAGTTGGTGGCATGTGAAACCCGCATGTGGAGCATTCGTTTGTGTGGGATGCTCTACCAGGTTCATTCCTAGATAATGCACTCAAAGTGCACTAAGCATAGAGTGTGAAAACTGAGTTTCCTTGAGAGCTGCTTGGAAGCCTGATGGTGTGTGAAGTTAGTGAGCCAAATGGAGTTGTTCTCCCACAAGAACCACTCGGCTGATCCTTCTTCAATATGCCCTTCACCAACATGCAGTGTTTCCTTGATTGAATTAGCTCTCACACCAATATTTGCATCTAGAGCCTTTGCATTGAGGGCTATCTGAAAACGGCTGTGGCGCTGAAGTTGCCGGTGAATGTGGAGTTGGTGGCATGTGAAACCCGCATGTGGAGCATTCGTTTATGTGGGATGCTCACCAAGCTTCTTTTCAGTCCTAGGCACTCAAAGGGCACTAAGCATAGAGTGTGAAAACTGAGTTTCCTTGAGAGCTGCTTGGAAGCCTGATGGTGTGTGAAGTTAGTCAGCCAAATGGAGTTGTTCTCCCACAAGAACCACTCGGCTGATCCTTCTTCAATATGCCCTTCACCAACATGCAGTGTTTCCTTCATTGAATTAGCTCTCACACCAATATTTGCGTCTAGAGCCTTTGCATTGAGGGCTATCTGAAAACGGCTGTGGCGCTGAAGTTGCCTGTGAATGTGGAGTTGGTGGCATGTGAAACCCGCATGTGGAGCATTCGTTTGTGTGGGATGCTCTACCAGGTTCATTCCTAGATAATGCACTCAAAGGGCACTAAGCATAGAATGTGAAAACTGAGTTTCCTTGAGAGCTGCTTGGAAGCCTGATGGTGTGTGAAGTTAGTGAGCCAAATGGAGTTGTTCTCCCACAAGAACCACTCGGCTGATCCTTCTTCAATATGCCCTTCACCAACATGCAGTGTTTCCTTGATTGAATTAGCTCTCACACCAATATTTGCGTCTAGAGCCTTTGCATTGAGGGCTATCTGAAAACGGCTGTGGCGCTGAAGTTGCCGGTGAATGTGGAGTTGGTGGCATGTGAAACCCGCATGTGGAGCATTCGTTTATGTGGGATGCTCACCAAGCTTCTTTTCAGTCCTAGGCACTCAAAGGGCACTAAGCATAGAGTGTGAAAACTGAGTTTCCTTGAGAGCTGCTTGGAAGCCTGATGGTGTGTGAAGTTAGTGAGCCAAATGGAGTTGTTCTCCCACAAGAACCACTCGGCTGATCCTTCTTCAATATGCCCTTCAGCAACATGCAGTGTTTCCTTGATTGAATTAGCTCTCACACCAATATTTGCGTCTAGAGCCTTTGCATTGAGGGCTATCTGAAAACGGCTGTGGCGCTGAAGTTGCCTGTCAATGTGGAGTTGGTGGCATGTGAAACCCGCATGTGGAGCATTCGTTTGTGTGGGATGCTCTACCAGGTTCATTCCTAGATAATGCACTCAAAGGGCACTAAGCATAGAGTGTGAAAACTGAGTTTCCTTGAGAGCTGCTTGGAAGCCTGATGGTGTGTGAAGTTAGTGAGCCAAATGGAGTTGTTCTCCCACAAGAACCACTCGGCTGATCCTTCTTCAATATGCCCTTCACCAACATGCAGTGTTTCCTTGATTGAATTAGCTCTCACACCAATATTTGCGTCTAGAGCCTTTGCATTGAGGGCTATCTGAAAACGGCTGTGGCGCTGAAGTTGCCTGTGAATGTGGAGTTGGTGGCATGTGAAACCCGCATGTGGAGCATTCGTTTGTGTGGGATGCTCTACCAGGTTCATTTCAGTCCTAGCCATACAAAGGGCACTAAGCATAGAGTATGAAAACTGAGTTTCCTTGAGAGCTGCTTGGAAGCCTGATGGTGTGTGAAGTTAGTGAGCCAAATGGAGTTGTTCTCCCACAAGAACCACTTGGCTGATCCTTCTTCAATATGCCCTTCACCAACATGCAGTGTTTCCTTGATTGAATTAGCTCTCACACCAATATTTGCGTCTAGAGCCTTTGCATTGAGGGCTATCTGAAAACGGCTGTGGCGCTGAAGTTGCCTGTGAATGTGGAGTTGGTGGCATGTGAAACCCGCATGTGGAGCATTCGTTTGTGTGGGATGCTCTACCAGGTTCATTCCTAGATAATGCACTCAAAGGGCACTAAGCATAGAGTGTGAAAACTGAGTTTCCTTGAGAGCTGCTTGGAAGCCTGATGGTGTGTGAAGTTAGTGAGCCAAATGGAGTTGTTCTCCCACAAGAACCACTCGGCTGATCCTTCTTCAATATGCCCTTCACCAACATGCAGTGTTTCCTTGATTGAATTAGCTCTCACACCAATATTTGCGTCTAGCGCCTTTGCATTGAGGGCTATCTGAAAACGGCTGTGGCGCTGAAGTTGCCTGTGAATGTGGAGTTGGTGGCATGTGAAACCCGCATGTGGAGCATTCGTTTATGTGGGATGCTCACCAAGCTTCTTTTCAGTCCTAGGCACTCAAAGGGCACTAAGCATAGAGTGTGAAAACTGAGTTTCCTTGAGAGCTGCTTGGAAGCCTGATGGTGTGTGAAGTTAGTGAGCCAAATGGAGTTGTTCTCCCACAAGAACCACTCGGCTGATCCTTCTTCAATATGCCCTTCACCAACATGCAGTGTTTCCTTGATTGAATTAACTCTCACACCAATATTTGCGTCTAGAGCCTTTGCATTGAGGGCTATCTGAAAACGGCTGTGGCGCTGAAGTTGCCTGTCAATGTGGAGTTGGTGGCATGTGAAACCCGCATGTGGAGCATTCGTTTGTGTGGCTGACCAAGCTCTACCAGGTTCATTCCTAGATAATGCACTCAAAGGGCAGTAAACATAGAGCGTGAAAACTGAGTTTCCTTGAGAGCTGCTTGGAAGCCTGATGGTGTGTGAAATTAGTGAGCCAAATGGAGTTGTTCTCCCACAAGAACCACTTGGCTGATCCTTCTTCAATATGCCCTTCACCAACATGCAGTGTTTCCTTGATTGAATTAGCTCTCACACCAATATTTGCGTCTAGAGCCTTTGCATTGAGGGCTATCTGAAAACGGCTGTGGCGCTGAAGTTGCCTGTGAATGTGGAGTTGGTGACATGTGAAACCCGCATGTGGAGCATTCGTTTGTGTGGGATGCTCTACCAGGTTCTTTTCAGTCCTAGCCATACAAAGGGCACTAAGCATAGAGTGTGAAAACTGAGTTTCCTTGAGAGCTGCTTGGAAGCCTGATGGTGTGTGAAGTTAGTGAGCCAAATGGAGTTGTTCTCCCACAAGAACCACTCGGCTGATCCTTCTTCAATATGCCCTTCACCAACATGCAGTGTTTCCTTGATTGAATTAGCTCTCACACCAATATTTGCGTCTAGAGCCTTTGCTTTGAGGGCTATCTGAAAACGGCTGTGGCGCTGAAGTTGCCTGTGAATGTAGAGTTGGTGGCATGTGAAACCCGCATGTGGAGCATTCGTTTGTGTGGCTGACCAAGCTCTACCAGGTTCATTCCTAGATAATGCACTCAAAGGGCACTAAACATAGAGCGTGAAAACTGAGTTTCCTTGAGAGCTGCTTGGAAGCCTGATGGTGTGTGAAGTTAGTGAGCCAAATGGAGTTGTTCTCCCACAAGAACCACTCGGCTGATCCTTCTTCAATATGCCCTTCACCAACATGCAGTGTTTCCTTGATTGAATTAGCTCTCACACCAATATTTGCGTCTAGAGCCTTTGCATTGAGGGCTATCTGAAAACGGCTGTGGCGCTGAAGTTGCCTGTCAATGTGGAGTTGGTGGCATGTGAAACCCGCATGTGGAGCATTCGTTTGTGTGGGATGCTCTACCAGGTTCATTCCTAGATAATGCACTCAAAGGGCACTAAGCATAGAGTGTGAAAACTGAGTTTCCTTGAGAGCTGCTTGGAAGCCTGATGGTGTGTGAAGTTAGTGAGCCAAATGGAGTTGTTCTCCCACAAGAACCACTCGGCTGATCCTTCTTCAATATGCCCTTCACCAACATGCAGTGTTTCCTTGATTGAATTAACTCTCACACCAATATTTGCGTCTAGAGCCTTTGCATTGAGGGCTATCTGAAAACGGCTGTGGCGCTGAAGTTGCCTGTGAATGTGGAGTTGGTGGCATGTGAAACCCGCATGTGGAGCATTCGTTTGTGTGGCTGACCAAGCTCTACCAGATTCATTCCTAGATAATGCACTCAAAGGGCAGTAAACATAGAGTGTGAAAACAGTTTCCTTGAGAGCTGCTTGGAAGCCTGATGGTGTGTGAAGTTAGTGAGCCAAATGGAGTTGTTCTCCCACAAGAACCACTCGGCTGATCCTTCTTCAATATGCCCTTCACCAACATGCAGTGTTTCCTTCATTGAATTAGCTCTCACACCAATATTTGCGTCTAGAGCCTTTGCATTGAGGGCTATCTGAAAACGGCTGTGGCGCTGAAGTTGCCTGTGAATGTGGAGTTGGTGGCATGTGAAACCCGCATGTGGAGCATTCGTTTGTGTGGGATGCTCTACCAGGTTCATTCCTAGATAATGCACTCAAAGGGCACTAAGCATAGAGTGTGAAAACTGAGTTTCCTTGAGAGCTGCTTGGAAGCCTGATGGTGTGTGAAGTTAGTGAGCCAAATGGAGTTGTTCTCCCACAAGAACCACTCGGCTGATCCTTCTTCAATATGCCCTTCACCAACATGCAGTGTTTCCTTGATTGAATTAACTCTCACACCAATATTTGCGTCTAGAGCCTTTGCATTGAGGGCTATCTGAAAACGGCTGTGGCGCTGAAGTTGCCTGTGAATGTGGAGTTGGTGGCATGTGAAACCCGCATGTGGAGCATTCGTTTGTGTGGGATGCTCTGCCAGGTTCATTCCTAGATAATGCACTCAAAGGGCACTAAGCATAGAGTGTGAAAACTGAGTTTCCTTGAGAGCTGCTTGGAAGCCTGATGGTGTGTGAAGTTAGTGAGCCAAATGGAGTTGTTCTCCCACAAGAACCACTCGGCTGATCCTTCTTCAATATGCCCTTCACCAACATGCAGTGTTTCCTTGATTGAATTAGCTCTCACACCAATATTTGCGTCTAGAGCCTTTGCATTGAGGGCTATCTGAAAACGGCTGTGGCGCTGAAGTTGCCTGTGAATGTGGAGTTGGTGGCATGTGAAACCCGCATGTGGAGCATTCGTTTATGTGGGATGCTCACCAAGCTTCTTTTCAGTCCTAGGCATTCAAAGGGCACTAAGCATAGAGTGTGAAAACTGAGTTTCCTTGAGAGCTGCTTGGAAGCCTGATGGTGTGTGAAGTTAGTGAGCCAAATGGAGTTGTTCTCCCACAAGAACCACTCGGCTGATCCTTCTTCAATATGCCCTTCACCAACATGCAGTGTTTCCTTGATTGAATTAGCTCTCACACCAATATTTGCATCTAGAGCCTTTGCATTGAGGGCTATCTGAAAATGGCTGTGGCGCTGAAGTTGCCTGTGAATGTGGAGTTGGTGGCATGTGAAACCCGCATGTGGAGCATTCGTTTGTGTGGGATGCTCTACCAGGTTCATTCCTAGATAATGCACTCAAAGGGCACTAAACATAGAGTGTGAAAACTGAGTTTCCTTGAGAGCTGCTTGGAAGCCTGATGGTGTGTGAAGTTAGTCAGCCAAATGGAGTTGTTCTCCCACAAGAACCACTCGGCTGATCCTTCTTCAATATGCCCTTCACCAACATGCAGTGTTTCCTTCATTGAATTAGCTCTCACACCAATATTTGTGTCTAGAGCCTTTGCATTGAGGGCTATCTGAAAACGGCTGTGGCGCTGAAGTTGCCTGTGAATGTGGAGTTGGTGGCATGTGAAACCCGCATGTGGAGCATTCGTTTGTGTGGGATGCTCTACCAGGTTCATTCCTAGATAATGCACTCAAAGGGCACTAAGCATAGAGTGTGAAAACTGAGTTTCCTTGAGAGCTGCTTGGAAGCCTGATGGTGTGTGAAGTTAGTGAGCCAAATGGAGTTGTTCTCCCACAAGAACCACTCGGCTGATCCTTCTTCAATATGCCCTTCACCAACATGCAGTGTTTCCTTGATTGAATTAGCTCTCACACCAATATTTGCGTCTAGAGCCTTTGCATTGAGGGCTATCTGAAAACGGCTGTGGCGCTGAAGTTGCCTGTCAATGTGGAGTTGGTGGCATGTGAAACCCGCATGTGGAGCATTCGTTTATGTGGGATGCTCACCAAGCTTCTTTTCAGTCCTAGGCATTCAAAGGGCACTAAGCATAGAGTGTGAAAACTGAGTTTCCTTGAGAGCTGCTTGGAAGCCTGATGGTGTGTGAAGTTAGTGAGCCAAATGGAGTTGTTCTCCCACAAGAACCACTCGGCTGATCCTTCTTCAATATGCCCTTCACCAACATGCAGTGTTTCCTTGATTGAATTAGCTCTCACACCAATATTTGCGTCTAGAGCCTTTGTATTGAGGGCTATCTGAAAACGGCTGTGGCGCTGAAGTTGCCTGTCAATGTGGAGTTGGTGGCATGTGAAACCCGCATGTGGAGCATTCGTTTGTGTGGGATGCTCTACCAGGTTCATTCCTAGATAATGCACTCAAAGGGCACTAAACATAGAGTGTGAAAACTGAGTTTCCTTGAGAGCTGCTTGGAAGCCTGATGGTGTGTGAAGTTAGTCAGCCAAATGGAGTTGTTCTCCCACAAGAACCACTCGGCTGATCCTTCTTCAATATGCCCTTCACCAACATGCAGTGTTTCCTTCATTGAATTAGCTCTCACACCAATATTTGTGTCTAGAGCCTTTGCATTGAGGGCTATCTGAAAACGGCTGTGGCGCTGAAGTTGCCTGTGAATGTGGAGTTGGTGGCATGTGAAACCCGCATGTGGAGCATTCGTTTGTGTGGGATGCTCTACCAGGTTCATTTCAGTTATAGACATACAAAGGGCACTAAGCATAGAGTGTGAAAACTGAGTTTCCTTGAGAGCTGCTTGGAAGCCTGATGGTGTGTGAAGTTAGTGAGCCAAATGGAGTTGTTCTCCCACAAGAACCACTCGGCTGATCCTTCTTCAATATGCCCTTCACCAACATGCAGTGTTTCCTTGATTGAATTAACTCTCACACCAATATTTGCGTCTAGAGCCTTTGCATTGAGGGCTATCTGAAAACGGCTGTGGCGCTGAAGTTGCCTGTCAATGTGGAGTTGGTGGCATGTGAAACCCGCATGTGGAGCATTTGTTTGTGTGGCTGACCAAGCTCTACCAGGTTCATTTCTAGATAATGCACTCAAAGGGCAGTAAACATAGAGCGTGAAAATTGAGTTTCCTTAAGAGCTGCTTGGAAGCCTGATGGTGTGTGAAGTTAGTGAGCCAAATGGAGTTGTTCTCCCACAAGAACCACTTGGCTGATCCTTCTTCAATATGCCCTTCACCAACATGCAGTGTTTCCTTGATTGAATTAGCTCTCACACCAATATTTGCGTCTAGAGCCTTTGCATTGAGGGCTATCTGAAAACGGCTGTGGCGCTGAAGTTGCCTGTGAATGTGGAGTTGGTGGCATGTGAAACCCGCATGTGGAGCATTCGTTTGTGTGGGATGCTCTACCAGGTTCATTCCTAGATAATGCACTCAAAGGGCACTAAGCATAGAGTGTGAAAACTGAGTTTCCTTGAGAGCTGCTTGGAAGCCTGATGGTGTGTGAAGTTAGTGAGCCAAATGGAGTTGTTCTCCCACAAGAACCACTCGGCTGATCCTTCTTCAATATGCCCTTCACCAACATGCAGTGTTTCCTTGATTGAATTAACTCTCACACCAATATTTGCGTCTAGAGCCTTTGCATTGAGGGCTATCTGAAAACGGCTGTGGCGCTGAAGTTGCCTGTGAATGTGGAGTTGGTGGCATGTGAAACCCGCATGTGGAGCATTCGTTTGTGTGGGATGCTCTACCAGGTTCATTCCTAGATAATGCACTCAAAGTGCACTAAGCATAGAGTGTGAAAACTGAGTTTCCTTGAGAGCTGCTTGGAAGCCTGATGGTGTGTGAAGTTAGTGAGCCAAATGGAGTTGTTCTCCCACAAGAACCACTCGGCTGATCCTTCTTCAATATGCCCTTCACCAACATGCAGTGTTTCCTTGATTGAATTAGCTCTCACACCAATATTTGCATCTAGAGCCTTTGCATTGAGGGCTATCTGAAAACGGCTGTGGCGCTGAAGTTGCCTGTGAATGTGGAGTTGGTGGCATGTGAAACCCGCATGTGGAGCATTCGTTTATGTGGGATGCTCACCAAGCTTCTTTTCAGTCCTAGGCACTCAAAGGGCACTAAGCATAGAGTGTGAAAACTGAGTTTCCTTGAGAGCTGCTTGGAAGCCTGATGGTGTGTGAAGTTAGTCAGCCAAATGGAGTTGTTCTCCCACAAGAACCACTCGGCTGATCCTTCTTCAATATGCCCTTCACCAACATGCAGTGTTTCCTTGATTGAATTAACTCTCACACCAATATTTGCGTCTAGAGCCTTTGCATTGAGGGCTATCTGAAAACGGCTGTGGCGCTGAAGTTGCCTGTCAATGTGGAGTTGGTGGCATGTGAAACCCGCATGTGGAGCATTCGTTTGTGTGGCTGACCAAGCTCTACCAGGTTCATTCCTAGATAATGCACTCAAAGGGCAGTAAACATAGAGCGTGAAAACTGAGTTTCCTTGAGAGCTGCTTGGAAGCCTGATGGTGTGTGAAGTTAGTGAGCCAAATGGAGTTGTTCTCCCACAAGAACCACTCGGCTGATCCTTCTTCAATATGCCCTTCACCAACATGCAGTGTTTCCTTGATTGAATTAGCTCTCACACCAATATTTGCGTCTAGAGCCTTTGCATTGAGGGCTATCTGAAAACGGCTGTGGCGCTGAAGTTGCCTGTGAATGTGGAGTTGGTGGCATGTGAAACCCGCATGTGGAGCATTCGTTTGTGTGGGATGCTCTACCAGGTTCTTTTCAGTCCTAGCCATACAAAGGGCACTAAGCATAGAGTGTGAAAACTGAGTTTCCTTGAGAGCTGCTTGGAAGCCTGATGGTGTGTGAAGTTAGTGAGCCAAATGGAGTTGTTCTCCCACAAGAACCACTCGGCTGATCCTTCTTCAATATGCCCTTCACCAACATGCAGTGTTTCCTTGATTGAATTAGCTCTCACACCAATATTTGCGTCTAGAGCCTTTGCTTTGAGGGCTATCTGAAAACGGCTGTGGCGCTGAAGTTGCCTGTGAATGTAGAGTTGGTGGCATGTGAAACCCGCATGTGGAGCATTCGTTTGTGTGGCTGACCAAGCTCTACCAGGTTCATTCCTAGATAATGCACTCAAAGGGCAGTAAACATAGAGCGTGAAAACTGAGTTTCCTTGAGAGCTGCTTGGAAGCCTGATGGTGTGTGAAGTTAGTGAGCCAAATGGAGTTGTTCTCCCACAAGAACCACTCGGCTGATCCTTCTTCAATATGCCCTTCACCAACATGCAGTGTTTCCTTGATTGAATTAGCTCTCACACCAATATTTGCGTCTAGAGCCTTTGCATTGAGGGCTATCTGAAAACGGCTGTGGCGCTGAAGTTGCCTGTGAATGTGGAGTTGGTGGCATGTGAAACCCGCATGTGGAGCATTCGTTTGTGTGGGATGCTCTACCAGGTTCATTCCTAGATAATGCACTCAAAGGGCACTAAGCATAGAGTGTGAAAACTGAGTTTCCTTGAGAGCTGCTTGGAAGCCTGATGGTGTGTGAAGTTAGTGAGCCAAATGGAGTTGTTCTCCCACAAGAACCACTCGGCTGATCCTTCTTCAATATGCCCTTCACCAACATGCAGTGTTTCCTTGATTGAATTAACTCTCACACCAATATTTGCGTCTAGAGCCTTTGCATTGAGGGCTATCTGAAAACGGCTGTGGCGCTGAAGTTGCCTGTGAATGTGGAGTTGGTGGCATGTGAAACCCGCATGTGGAGCATTCGTTTGTGTGGCTGACCAAGCTCTACCAGATTCATTCCTAGATAATGCACTCAAAGGGCAGTAAACATAGAGCGTGAAAACTGAGTTTCCTTGAGAGCTGCTTGGAAGCCTGATGGTGTGTGAAGTTAGTGAGCCAAATGGAGTTGTTCTCCCACAAGAACCACTCGGCTGATCCTTCTTCAATATGCCCTTCACCAACATGCAGTGTTTCCTTGATTGAATTAGCTCTCACACCAATATTTGCGTCTAGAGCCTTTGCATTGAGGGCTATCTGAAAACGGCTGTGGCGCTGAAGTTGCCTGTGAATGTGGAGTTGGTGGCATGTGAAACCCGCATGTGGAGCATTCGTTTGTGTGGGATGCTCTACCAGGTTCTTTTCAGTCCTAGCCATACAAAGGGCACTAAGCATAGAGTGTGAAAACTGAGTTTCCTTGAGAGCTGCTTGGAAGCCTGATGGTGTGTGAAGTTAGTGAGCCAAATGGAGTTGTTCTCCCACAAGAACCACTCGGCTGATCCTTCTTCAATATGCCCTTCACCAACATGCAGTGTTTCCTTGATTGAATTAGCTCTCACACCAATATTTGCGTCTAGAGCCTTTGCTTTGAGGGCTATCTGAAAACGGCTGTGGCGCTGAAGTTGCCTGTGAATGTAGAGTTGGTGGCATGTGAAACCCGCATGTGGAGCATTCGTTTGTGTGGCTGACCAAGCTCTACCAGGTTCATTCCTAGATAATGCACTCAAAGGGCAGTAAACATAGAGCGTGAAAACTGAGTTTCCTTGAGAGCTGCTTGGAAGCCTGATGGTGTGTGAAGTTAGTGAGCCAAATGGAGTTGTTCTCCCACAAGAACCACTCGGCTGATCCTTCTTCAATATGCCCTTCACCAACATGCAGTGTTTCCTTGATTGAATTAGCTCTCACACCAATATTTGCGTCTAGAGCCTTTGCATTGAGGGCTATCTGAAAACGGCTGTGGCGCTGAAGTTGCCTGTGAATGTGGAGTTGGTGGCATGTGAAACCCGCATGTGGAGCATTCGTTTGTGTGGGATGCTCTACCAGGTTCATTCCTAGATAATGCACTCAAAGGGCAGTAAACATAGAGCGTGAAAACTGAGTTTCCTTGAGAGCTGCTTGGAAGCCTGATGGTGTGTGAAGTTAGTGAGCCAAATGGAGTTGTTCTCCCACAAGAACCACTCGGCTGATCCTTCTTCAATATGCCCTTCACCAACATGCAGTGTTTCCTTGATTGAATTAGCTCTCACACCAATATTTGCGTCTAGAGCCTTTGCATTGAGGGCTATCTGAAAACGGCTGTGGCGCTGAAGTTGCCTGTGAATGTGGAGTTGGTGGCATGTGAAACCCGCATGTGGAGCATTCGTTTGTGTGGGATGCTCTACCAGGTTCATTCCTAGATAATGCACTCAAAGGGCACTAAGCATAGAGTGTGAAAACTGAGTTTCCTTGAGAGCTGCTTGGAAGCCTGATGGTGTGTGAAGTTAGTGAGCCAAATGGAGTTGTTCTCCCACAAGAACCACTCGGCTGATCCTTCTTCAATATGCCCTTCACCAACATGCAGTGTTTCCTTGATTGAATTAGCTCTCACACCAATATTTGCGTCTAGAGCCTTTGCATTGAGGGCTATCTGAAAACGGCTGTGGCGCTGAAGTTGCCTGTCAATGTGGAGTTGGTGGCATGTGAAACCCGCATGTGGAGCATTCGTTTATGTGGGATGCTCACCAAGCTTCTTTTCAGTCCTAGGCATTCAAAGGGCACTAAGCATAGAGTGTGAAAACTGAGTTTCCTTGAGAGCTGCTTGGAAGCCTGATGGTGTGTGAAGTTAGTGAGCCAAATGGAGTTGTTCTCCCACAAGAACCACTCGGCTGATCCTTCTTCAATATGCCCTTCACCAACATGCAGTGTTTCCTTGATTGAATTAGCTCTCACACCAATATTTGCGTCTAGAGCCTTTGCTTTGAGGGCTATCTGAAAACGGCTGTGGCGCTGAAGTTGCCTGTGAATGTGGAGTTGGTGGCATGTGAAACCCGCATGTGGAGCATTCGTTTGTGTGGGATGCTCTACCAGATTCATTCCTAGATAATGCACTCATAGGGCACTAAACGTAGAGTGTGAAAACTGAGTTTCCTTGAGAGCTGCTTGGAAGCCTGATGGTGTGTGAAGTTAGTCAGCCAAATGGAGTTGTTCTCCCACAAGAACCACTCGGCTGATCCTTCTTCAATATGCCCTTCACCAACATGCAGTGTTTCCTTCATTGAATTAGCTCTCACACCAATATTTGTGTCTAGAGCCTTTGCATTGAGGGCTATCTGAAAACAGCTGTGGCGCTTAAGTTGCCTGTGAATGTGGAGTTGGTGGCATGTGAAACCCGCATGTGGAGCATTCGTTTGTGTGGGATGCTCTACCAGGTTCATTCCTAGATAATGCACTCAAAGGGCACTAAGCATAGAGTGTGAAAACTGAGTTTCCTTGAGAGCTGCTTGGAAGCCTGATGGTGTGTGAAGTTAGTGAGCCAAATGGAGTTGTTCTCCCACAAGAACCACTCGGCTGATCCTTCTTCAATATGCCCTTCACCAACATGCAGTGTTTCCTTGATTGAATTAGCTCTCACACCAATATTTGCGTCTAGAGCCTTTGTATTGAGGGCTATCTGAAAACGGCTGTGGCGCTGAAGTTGCCTGTGAATGTGGAGTTGGTGGCATGTGAAACCCGCATGTGGAGCATTCGTTTGTGTGGGATGCTCTACCAGGTTCATTTCAGTTATAGCCATACAAAGGGCACTAAGCATAGAGTGTGAAAACTGAGTTTCCTTGAGAGCTGCTTGGAAGCCTGATGGTGTGTGAAGTTAGTGAGCCAAATGGAGTTGTTCTCCCACAAGAACCACTCGGCTGATCCTTCTTCAATATGCCCTTCACCAACATGCAGTGTTTCCTTGATTGAATTAACTCTCACACCAATATTTGCGTCTAGAGCCTTTGCATTGAGGGCTATCTGAAAACGGCTGTGGCGCTGAAGTTGCCTGTGAATGTGGAGTTGGTGGCATGTGAAACCCGCATGTGGAGCATTTGTTTGTGTGGCTGACCAAGCTCTACCAGGTTCATTCCTAGATAATGCACTCAAAGGGCAGTAAACATAGAGCGTGAAAACTGAGTTTCCTTGAGAGCTGCTTGGAAGCCTGATGGTGTGTGAAGTTAGTGAGCCAAATGGAGTTGTTCTCCCACAAGAACCACTCGGCTGATCCTTCTTCAATATGCCCTTCACCAACATGCAGTGTTTCCTTGATTGAATTAGCTCTCACACCAATATTTGCGTCTAGAGCCTTTGCATTGAGGGCTATCTGAAAACGGCTGTGGCGCTGAAGTTGCCTGTGAATGTGGAGTTGGTGGCATGTGAAACCCGCATGTGGAGCATTCGTTTGTGTGGGATGCTCTACCAGGTTCATTTCAGTTATAGCCATACAAAGGGCACTAAGCATAGAGTGTGAAAACTGAGTTTCCTTGAGAGCTGCTTGGAAGCCTGATGGTGTGTGAAGTTAGTCAGCCAAATGGAGTTGTTCTCCCACAAGAACCACTCGGCTGATCCTTCTTCAATATGCCCTTCACCAACATGCAGTGTTTCCTTGATTGAATTAACTCTCACACCAATATTTGCGTCTAGAGCCTTTGCATTGAGGGCTATCTGAAAACGGCTGTGGCGCTGAAGTTGCCTGTCAATGTGGAGTTGGTGGCATGTGAAACCCGCATGTGGAGCATTTGTTTGTGTGGCTGACCAAGCTCTACCAGGTTCATTCCTAGATAATGCACTCAAAGGGCAGTAAACATAGAGCGTGAAAACTGAGTTTCCTTGAGAGCTGCTTGGAAGCCTGATGGTGTGTGAAGTTAGTCAGCCAAATGGAGTTGTTCTCCCACAAGAACCACTCGGCTGATCCTTCTTCAATATGCCCTTCACCAACATGCAGTGTTTCCTTGATTGAATTAGCTCTCACACCAATATTTGCGTCTAGAGCCTTTGCATTGAGGGCTATCTGAAAACGGCTGTGGCGCTGAAGTTGCCTGTGAATGTGGAGTTGGTGGCATGTGAAACCCGCATGTGGAGCATTCGTTTGTGTGGGATGCTCTACCAGGTTCTTTTCAGTCCTAGCCATACAAAGGGCACTAAGCATAGAGTGTGAAAACTGAGTTTCCTTGAGAGCTGCTTGGAAGCCTGATGGTGTGTGAAGTTAGTGAGCCAAATGGAGTTGTTCTCCCACAAGAACCACTCGGCTGATCCTTCTTCAATATGCCCTTCACCAACATGCAGTGTTTCCTTGATTGAATTAGCTCTCACACCAATATTTGCGTCTAGAGCCTTTGCATTGAGGGCTATCTGAAAACGGCTGTGGCGCTGAAGTTGCCTGTGAATGTGGAGTTGGTGGCATGTGAAACCCGCATGTGGAGCATTCGTTTATGTGGGATGCTCACCAAGCTTCTTTTCAGTCCTAGGCATTCAAAGGGCACTAAGCATAGAGTGTGAAAACTGAGTTTCCTTGAGAGCTGCTTGGAAGCCTGATGGTGTGTGAAGTTAGTGAGCCAAATGGAGTTGTTCTCCCACAAGAACCACTCGGCTGATCCTTCTTCAATATGCCCTTCACCAACATGCAGTGTTTCCTTGATTGAATTAGCTCTCACACCAATATTTGCGTCTAGAGCCTTTGTATTGAGGGCTATCTGAAAACGGCTGTGGCGCTGAAGTTGCCTGTGAATGTGGAGTTGGTGGCATGTGAAACCCGCATGTGGAGCATTCGTTTGTGTGGGATGCTCTACCAGGTTCATTCCTAGATAATGCACTCATAGGGCACTAAACATAGAGTGTGAAAACTGAGTTTCCTTGAGAGCTGCTTGGAAGCCTGATGGTGTGTGAAGTTAGTCAGCCAAATGGAGTTGTTCTCCCACAAGAACCACTCGGCTGATCCTTCTTCAATATGCCCTTCACCAACATGCAGTGTTTCCTTCATTGAATTAGCTCTCACACCAATATTTGTGTCTAGAGCCTTTGCATTGAGGGCTATCTGAAAACGGCTGTGGCGCTGAAGTTGCCTGTGAATGTGGAGTTGGTGGCATGTGAAACCCGCATGTGGAGCATTCGTTTGTGTGGGATGCTCTACCAGGTTCATTTCAGTTATAGCCATACAAAGGGCACTAAGCATAGAGTGTGAAAACTGAGTTTCCTTGAGAGCTGCTTGGAAGCCTGATGGTGTGTGAAGTTAGTGAGCCAAATGGAGTTGTTCTCCCACAAGAACCACTCGGCTGATCCTTCTTCAATATGCCCTTCACCAACATGCAGTGTTTCCTTGATTGAATTAACTCTCACACCAATATTTGCGTCTAGAGCCTTTGCATTGAGGGCTATCTGAAAACGGCTGTGGCGCTGAAGTTGCCTGTCAATGTGGAGTTGGTGGCATGTGAAACCCGCATGTGGAGCATTTGTTTGTGTGGCTGACCAAGCTCTACCAGGTTCATTCCTAGATAATGCACTCAAAGGGCAGTAAACATAGAGCGTGAAAACTGTTTCCTTGAGAGCTGCTTGGAAGCCTGATGGTGTGTGAAGTTAGTGAGCCAAATGGAGTTGTTCTCCCACAAGAACCACTCGGCTGATCCTTCTTCAATATGCCCTTCACCAACATGCAGTGTTTCCTTGATTGAATTAGCTCTCACACCAATATTTGCGTCTAGAGCCTTTGCATTGAGGGCTATCTGAAAACGGCTGTGGCGCTGAAGTTGCCTGTGAATGTGGAGTTGGTGGCATGTGAAACCCGCATGTGGAGCATTCGTTTGTGTGGGATGCTCTACCAGGTTCTTTTCAGTCCTAGCCATACAAAGGGCACTAAGCATAGAGTGTGAAAACTGAGTTTCCATGAGAGCTGCTTGGAAGCCTGATGGTGTGTGAAGTTAGTGAGCCAAATGGAGTTGTTCTCCCACAAGAACCACTCGGCTGATCCTTCTTCAATATGCCCTTCACCAACATGCAGTGTTTCCTTGATTGAATTAGCTCTCAAACCAATATTTGCGTCTAGAGCCTTTGCTTTGAGGGCTATCTGAAAACGGCTGTGGCGCTGAAGTTGCCTGTGAATGTGGAGTTGGTGGCATGTGAAACCCGCATGTGGAGCATTCGTTTGTGTGGCTGACCAAGCTCTACCAGATTCATTCCTAGATAATGCACTCAAAGGGCAGTAAACATAGAGCGTGAAAACTGAGTTTCCTTGAGAGCTGCTTGGAAGCCTGATGGTGTGTGAAGTTAGTGAGCCAAATGGAGTTGTTCTCCCACAAGAACCACTCGGCTGATCCTTCTTCAATATGCCCTTCACCAACATGCAGTGTTTCCTTGATTGAATTAGCTCTCACACCAATATTTGCGTCTAGAGCCTTTGCATTGAGGGCTATCTGAAAACGGCTGTGGCGCTGAAGTTGCCTGTGAATGTGGAGTTGGTGGCATGTGAAACCCGCATGTGGAGCATTCGTTTATGTGGGATGCTCACCAAGCTTCTTTTCAGTCCTAGGCATTCAAAGGGCACTAAGCATAGAGTGTGAAAACTGAGTTTCCTTGAGAGCTGCTTGGAAGCCTGATGGTGTGTGAAGTTAGTGAGCCAAATGGAGTTGTTCTCCCACAAGAACCACTCGGCTGATCCTTCTTCAATATGCCCTTCACCAACATGCAGTGTTTCCTTGATTGAATTAGCTCTCACACCAATATTTGCGTCTAGAGCCTTTGCATTGAGGGCTATCTGAAAATGGCTGTGGCGCTGAAGTTGCCTGTGAATGTGGAGTTGGTGGCATGTGAAACCCGCATGTGGAGCATTCGTTTGTGTGGGATGCTCTACCAGGTTCATTCCTAGATAATGCACTCATAGGGCACTAAACATAGAGTGTGAAAACTGAGTTTCCTTGAGAGCTGCTTGGAAGCCTGATGGTGTGTGAAGTTAGTGAGCCAAATGGAGTTGTTCTCCCACAAGAACCACTCGGCTGATCCTTCTTCAATAT
>NW_026698980.1:0-56791 GCF_030435755.1 Ochotona princeps | reverse complement strand
TCAAAGGGCACTAAGCATAGAGTGTGAAAACTGAGTTTCCTTGAGAGCTGCTTGGAAGCCTGATGGTGTGTGAAGTTAGTGAGCCAAATGGAGTTGTTCTCCCACAAGAACCACTCCGCTGATTCTTCTTCAGTATGCCCTTCAGCAACATGCAGTGTTTCCTTGATTGAATTAGCTCTCACACCAATATTTGCGTCTAGAGCCTTTGCATTGAGGGCTATCTGAAAACGGCTGTGGCGCTGAAGTTGCCTGTGAATGTGGAGTTGGTGGCACGTGATACCCGCATGTGGAGCATTCGTTATTGTGGGATGCTCTACGAGATTCATTCCCAGATAATGCACTCAAAGGGCACTAAGCATAGAGTGTGAAAACTGAGTTTCCTTGAGAGCTGCTTGGAAGCCTGATGGTGTGTGAAGTTAGTGTGCCAAATGGAGTTGTTCTCCCACAAGAACCACTTGGCTGATCCTACTTCAATATGCCCTTCACCAACATGCAGTGTTTCCTTGATTGAATTAGCTCTCACACCAATATTTGCGTCTAGAGCCTTTGCATTGAGGGCTATCTGAAAACGGCTGTGGCGCTGAAGTTGCCTGTGAATGTGGAGTTGGTGGCATGTGAACCCGCATGTGGAGCATTCGTTTGTGTGGGATGCTCTACCAGGTTCATTCCCAGATAATGCACTCAAAGGGCACTAAGCATAGAGTGTGAAAACTGAGTTTCCTTGAGAGCTGCTTGGAAGCCTGATGGTGTGTGAAGTTAGTGAGCCAAATGGAGTTGTTCTCCCGCAAGAACCACTCGGCTGGTCCTTCTTCAATATGCCCTTCACCAACATGCAGTGTTTCCTTGATTGAATTAGCTCTCACAGCAACATTTGCGTCTAGAGCCTTCGCATTGAGGGCTATCTGAAAACGGCTGTGGCGCTGAAGTTGCCTGTCAATGTGGAGTTGGTGGCATGTGAAACCCGCATGTGGAGCATTCGTTTGTGTGGGATGCTCTACCAGGTTCATTCCTAGATAATGCACTCAAACGGCACTAAGCATAGAGTGTGAAAACTGAGTTTCCTTGAGAGCTGCTTGGAAGCCTGATGGTGTGTGAAGTTAGTGAAGCAAATGGAGTTGTTCTCCCACAAGAACCACTTGGCTGATCCTTCTTCAATATGCCCTTCAGCAACATGCAGTGTTTCCTTGATTGAATTAGCTCTCACACCAATATTTGCGTCTAGAGCCTTTGCATTGAGGGCTATCTGAAAATGGCTGTGGCGCTGAAGTTGCCTGTGAATGTGGAGTTGGTGGCATGTGAAACCCGCATGTGGAGGATTCGTTTGTGTGGGATGCTCACCAAGCTTCATTTCTGTCCTAGTCACTCAAAGGGCACTAAGCATAGAGTGTGAAAACTGAGTTTCCTTGAGAGCTGCTTGGAAGCCTGATGGTGTGTGAAGTTAGTGAGCCAAATGGAGTTGTTCTCCCACAAGAACCACTCGGCTGATCCTTCTTCAATATGCCCTTCACCAACATGAAGTGTTTCCTTGATTGAATTAGCTCTCACACCAATATTTGCGTCTAGAGCCTTTGCATTGAGGGCTATCTGAAAACGGCTGTGGCGCTGAAGTTGCCTGTGAATGTGGAGTTGGTGGCATGTGAAACCCGCATGTGGAGCATTCGTTTGTGTGGGATGCCCACCAAGCTTCATTTCAGCCCTAGGCACACTAAGGGCACTAAGCATAGAGTGTGAAAACTGAGTTTCCTTGAGAGCTGCTTGGAAGCCTGATGGTGTGTGAAGTTAGTGAGCCAAATGGAGTTGTTCTCCCACAAAAACCACTTGGCTGGTCCTTCTTCAATATGCCCTTCACCAACATGCAGTGTTTCCTTGATTGAATTAGCTCTCACACCAATATTTGCGTCTAGAGCCTTTGCATTGAGGGCTATCTGAAAACGGCTGTGGCGCTGAAGTTGCCTATGAATGTGGAGTTGGTGGCATGTGAAACCCGCATGTGGAGCATTCGTTTGTGTGGGATGCTCACCAAGCTTCATTTCAGTCCTAGGCACTCAAAGGGCACTAAGCATAGAGTGTGAAAACTGAGTTTCCTTGAGAGCTGCTTGGAAGCCTGATGGTGTGTGAAGTTAGTGAGCCAAATGGAGTTGTTCTCCCACAAGAACCACTCGGCTGATCCTTCTTCAATATGCCCTTCACCAACATGCAGTGTTTCCTTGATTGAATTAGCTCTCACACCAATATTTGCGTCTAGAGCCTTTGCATTGAGGGCTATCTGAAAACGGCTGTGGCGCTGAAGTTGCGTGAGAATGTGGAGTTGGTGGCATGTGAAACCCGCATGTGGAGCATTCGTTTGTGTGGGATGCTCTACCAGGTTCATTCCTAGATAATGCACTCAAAGGGCACTAAGCATAGAGTGTGAAAACTGAGTTTCCTTGAGAGCTGCTTGGAAGCCTGATGGTGTGTGAAGTTAGTGAGCCAAATGGAGTTGTTCTCCCACAAGAACCACTCCGCTGATTCTTCTTCAGTATGCCCTTCAGCAACATGCAGTGTTTCCTTGATTGAATTAGCTCTCACACCAATATTTGCGTCTAGAGCCTTTGCATTGAGGGCTATCTGAAAACGGCTGTGGCGCTGAAGTTGCCTGTGAATGTGGAGTTGGTGGCACGTGAAACCCGCATGTGGAGCATTCGTTATTGTGGGATGCTCTACTAGATTCATTCCCAGATAATGCACTCAAAGGGCACTAAGCATAGAGTGTGAAAACTGAGTTTCCTTGAGAGCTGCTTGGAAGCCTGATGGTGTGTGAAGTTAGTGTGCCAAATGGAGTTGTTCTCCCACAAGAACCACTTGGCTGATCCTTCTTCAATATGCCCTTCACCAACATGCAGTGTTTCCTTGATTGAATTAGCTCTCACACCAATATTTGCGTCTAGAGCCTTTGCATTGAGGGCTATCTGAAAACGGCTGTGGCGCTGAAGTTGCCTGTGAATGTGGAGTTGGTGGCATGTGAACCCGCATGTGGAGCATTCGTTTGTGTGGGACGCTCTACCAGGTTCATTCCCAGATAATGCACTCAAAGGGCACTAAGCATAGAGTGTGAAAACTGAGTTTCCTTGAGAGCTGCTTGGAAGCCTGATGGTGTGTGAAGTTAGTGAGCCAAATGGAGTTGTTCTCCCGCAAGAACCACTCGGCTGGTCCTTCTTCAATATGCCCTTCACCAACATGCAGTGTTTCCTTGATTGAATTAGCTCTCACAGCAACATTTGCGTCTAGAGCCTTCGCATTGAGGGCTATCTGAAAACGGCTGTGGCGCTGAAGTTGCCTGTCAATGTGGAGTTGGTGGCATGTGAAACCCGCATGTGGAGCATTCGTTTGTGTGGGATGCTCTACCAGGTTCATTCCTAGATAATGCAGTGAAAGGGCACTAAGCATAGAGTGTGAAAACTGAGTTTCCTTGAGAGCTGCTTGGAAGCCTGATGGTGTGTGAAGTTAGTGAAGCAAATGGAGTTGTTCTCCCACAAGAACCACTTGGCTGATCCTTCTTCAATATGCCCTTCAGCAACATGCAGTGTTTCCTTGATTGAATTAGCTCTCACACCAATATTTGCGTCTAGAGCCTTTGCATTGAGGGCTATGTGAAAACACCTGTGGCGCAGAGGTTGCGTGAGAATGTGGAGTTGGTGGCATGTGAAACCCGCATGTGGAGCATTCGTTTGTGTGGGATGCTCACCAAGCCTCATTTCAGTCCTAGGCACACAAAGGGCACTAAGCATAGAGTGTGAAAACTGAGTTTCCTTGAGAGCTGCTTGGAAGCCTGATGGTGTGTGAAGTTAGTGAGCCAAATGGAGTTGTTCTCCCACAAGAACCACTCGGCTGATCCTTCTTCAATATGCCCTTCACCAACATGCAGTGTTTCCTTGATTGAATTAGCTCTCACACCAATATTTGCGTCTAGAGCCTTTGCATTGAGGGCTATCTGAAAACGGCTGTGGCGCTGAAATTGCCTGTGAATGTGGAGTTGGTGGCATGTGAAACCCGCATGTGGAGCATTCGTTTGTGTGGGATGCTCTACCAGGTTCATTCCTAGATAATGCACTCAAAGGGCACTAAGCATAGAGTGTGAAAACTGAGTTTCCTTGAGAGCTGCTTGGAAGCCTGATGGTGTGTGAAGTTAGTGAGCCAAATGGAGTTGTTCTCCCACAAGAACCACTCGGCTGATCCTTCTTCAATATGCCCTTCACCAACATGCAGTGTTTCCTTGATTGAATTAGCTCTCACACCAATATTTGCGTCTAGAGCCTTTGCATTGTTGGCTATTTGAAAACGGCTGTGGCGCTGAAGTTGCCTGTGAATGTGGAGTTGGTGGCATGTGAAACCCGCATGTGGAGCATTCGTTTGTGTGGGATGCTCTACCAGGTTCATTCCTAGATAATGCACTCAAAGGGCACTAAGCATAGAGTGTGAAAACTGAGTTTCCTTGAGAGCTGCTTGGAAGCCTGATGGTGTGTGGAGTTAGTGAGCCAAATGGAGTTGTTCTCCCACAAGAACCACTCGGCTGATCCTTTTTCAATATGCTGTTCACCAACATGCAGTGTTTCCTTGATTGAATTAGCTCTCACACAAATATTTGCGTCTAGAGCCTTTGCATTGAGGGCTATGGGAAAACACCTGTGGCGCCGAGGTTGCGTGAGAATGTGGAGTTGGTGGCATGTGAAACCCGCATGTGGAGCATTCGTTTGTGTGGGATGCTCACCAAGCTTCATTTCTGTCCTACTCACTCAAAGGGCACTAAGCATAGAGTGTGAAAACTGAGTTTCCTTGAGAGCTGCTTGGAAGCCTGATGGTGTGTGAAGTTAGTGAAGCAAATGGAGTTGTTCTCCCACAAGAACCACTTGGCTGGTCCTTCTTCAATATGCCCTTCACCAACATGCAGTGTTTCCTTGATTGAATTAGCTCTCACAGCAACATTTGCGTCTAGAGCCTTTGCATTGAGGGCTATCTGAAAACGGCTGTGGCGCTGAAGTTGCCTGAGAATGTGGAGTTGGTGGCATGTGAAACCCGCATGTGGAGCATTCGTTTGTGTGGGATGCTCTACGAGGTTCATTCCTAGATAATGCACTCAAAGGGCACTAAGCATAGAGTGTGAAAACTGAGTTTCCTTGAGAGCTGCTAGGAAGCCTGATGGTGTGTGAAGTTAGTGAAGCAAATGGAGTTGTTCTCCCACAAGAACCACTCGGCTGGTCCTTCTTCAATATGCCCTTCACCAACATGCAGTGTTTCCTTGATTGAATTAGCTCTCACACCAATATTCGCGTCTAAAGCCTTTGCATTGAGGGCTATGGGAAAACACCTGTGGCGCAGAGGTTGCGTGAGAATGTGGAGTTGGTGGCATGTGAAACCCGCATGTGGAGCATTCGTTTGTGTGGGATGCTCACCAAGCTTCATTTCAGTCCTAGGCACACAAAGGGCACTAAGCATAGAGTGTGAAAAATGAGTTTCCTTGAGAGCTGCTTGGAAGCCTGATGGTGTGTGAAGTTAGTGAGCCAAATGGAGTTGTTCTCCCACAAGAACCACTCGGCTGATCCTTCTTCAATATGCCCTTCACCAACATGCAGTGTTTCCTTGATTGAATTAGCTCTCACACCAATATTTGCGTCTAGAGCCTTTGCATTGAGGGCTATCTGAAAACGGCTGTGGCGCTGAAGTTGCCTGTGAATGTGGAGTTGGTGGCATGTGAAACCCGCATGTGGAGCATTCGTTTGTGTGGGATGCTCTACCAGGTTCATTCCTAGATAATGCACTCAAAGGGCACTAAGCATAGAGTGTGAAAACTGAGTTTCCTTGAGAGCTGCTTGGAAGCCTGATGGTGTGTGAAGTTAGTGAGCCAAATGGAGTTGTTCTCCCACAAGAACCACTCGGCTGATCCTTCTTCAATATGCCCTTCACCAACATGCAGTGTTTCCTTGATTGAATTAGCTCTCACACCAATATTTGCGTCTAGAGCCTTTGCATTGAGGGCTATCTGAAAATGGCTGTGGCGCTGAAGTTGCCTGTGAATGTGGAGTTGGTGGCATGTGAAACCCGCATGTGGAGCATTCGTTTGTGTGGGATGCTCACCAAGCTTCATTTCTGTCCTAGTCACTCAAAGGGCACTAAGCATAGAGTGTGAAAACTGAGTTTCCTTGAGAGCTGCTTGGAAGCCTGATGGTGTGTGAAGTTAGTGAGCCAAATGGAGTTGTTCTCCCACAAGAACCACTCGGCTGATCCTTCTTCAATATGCCCTTCACCAACATGAAGTGTTTCCTTGATTGAATTAGCTCTCACAGCAACATTTGCGTCTAGAGCCTTTGCATTGAGGGCTATCTGAAAACGGCTGTGGCGCTGAAGTTGCCTGAGAATGTGGAGTTGGTGGCATGTGAAACCCGCATGTGGAGCATTCGTTTGTGTGGGATGCTCTACGAGGTTCATTCCTAGATAATGCACTCAAAGGGCACTAAGCATAGAGTGTGAAAACTGAGTTTCCTTGAGAGCTGCTAGGAAGCCTGATGGTGTGTGAAGTTAGTGAAGCAAATGGAGTTGTTCTCCCACAAGAACCACTCGGCTGGTCCTTCTTCAATATGCCCTTCACCAACATGCAGTGTTTCCTTGATTGAATTAGCTCTCACACCAATATTCGCGTCTAAAGCCTTTGCATTGAGGGCTATGGGAAAACACCTGTGGCGCAGAGGTTGCGTGAGAATGTGGAGTTGGTGGCATGTGAAACCCGCATGTGGAGCATTCGTTTGTGTGGGATGCTCACCAAGCTTCATTTCAGTCCTAGGCACACAAAGGGCACTAAGCATAGAGTGTGAAAAATGAGTTTCCTTGAGAGCTGCTTGGAAGCCTGATGGTGTGTGAAGTTAGTGAGCCAAATGGAGTTGTTCTCCCACAAGAACCACTCGGCTGATCCTTCTTCAATATGCCCTTCACCAACATGCAGTGTTTCCTTGATTGAATTAGCTCTCACACCAATATTTGCGTCTAGAGCCTTTGCATTGAGGGCTATCTGAAAACGGCTGTGGCGCTGAAGTTGCCTGTGAATGTGGAGTTGGTGGCATGTGAAACCCGCATGTGGAGCATTCGTTTGTGTGGGATGCTCTACCAGGTTCATTCCTAGATAATGCACTCAAAGGGCACTAAGCATAGAGTGTGAAAACTGAGTTTCCTTGAGAGCTGCTTGGAAGCCTGATGGTGTGTGAAGTTAGTGAGCCAAATGGAGTTGTTCTCCCACAAGAACCACTCGGCTGATCCTTCTTCAATATGCCCTTCACCAACATGCAGTGTTTCCTTGATTGAATTAGCTCTCACACCAATATTTGCGTCTAGAGCCTTTGCATTGAGGGCTATCTGAAAATGGCTGTGGCGCTGAAGTTGCCTGTGAATGTGGAGTTGGTGGCATGTGAAACCCGCATGTGGAGCATTCGTTTGTGTGGGATGCTCACCAAGCTTCATTTCTGTCCTAGTCACTCAAAGGGCACTAAGCATAGAGTGTGAAAACTGAGTTTCCTTGAGAGCTGCTTGGAAGCCTGATGGTGTGTGAAGTTAGTGAGCCAAATGGAGTTGTTCTCCCACAAGAACCACTCGGCTGATCCTTCTTCAATATGCCCTTCACCAACATGAAGTGTTTCCTTGATTGAATTAGCTCTCACACCAATATTTGCGTCTAGAGCCTTTGCATTGAGGGCTATCTGAAAACGGCTGTGGCGCTGAAGTTGCCTGTGAATGTGGAGTTGGTGGCATGTGAAACCCGCATGTGGAGCATTCGTTTGTGTGGGATGCCCACCAAGCTTCATTTCAGCCCTAGGCACACTAAGGGCACTAAGCATAGAGTGTGAAAACTGAGTTTCCTTGAGAGCTGCTTGGAAGCCTGATGGTGTGTGAAGTTAGTGAGCCAAATGGAGTTGTTCTCCCACAAAAACCACTTGGCTGGTCCTTCTTCAATATGCCCTTCACCAACATGCAGTGTTTCCTTGATTGAATTAGCTCTCACACCAATATTTGCGTCTAGAGCCTTTGCATTGAGGGCTATCTGAAAACGGCTGTGGCGTTGAAGTTGCCTATGAATGTGGAGTTGGTGGCATGTGAAACCCGCATGTGGAGCATTCGTTTGTGTGGGATGCTCACCAAGCTTCATTTCAGTCCTAGGCACTCAAAGGGCACTAAGCATAGAGTGTGAAAACTGAGTTTCCTTGAGAGCTGCTTGGAAGCCTGATGGTGTGTGAAGTTAGTGAGCCAAATGGAGTTGTTCTCCCACAAGAACCACTCGGCTGATCCTTCTTCAATATGCCCTTCACCAACATGCAGTGTTTCCTTGATTGAATTAGCTCTCACACCAATATTTGCGTCTAGAGCCTTTGCATTGAGGGCTATCTGAAAACGGCTGTGGCGCTGAAGTTGCGTGAGAATGTGGAGTTGGTGGCATGTGAAACCCGCATGTGGAGCATTCGTTTGCGTGGGATGCTCTACCAGGTTCATTCCTAGATAATGCACTCAAAGGGCACTAAGCATAGAGTGTGAAAACTGAGTTTCCTTGAGAGCTGCTTGGAAGCCTGATGGTGTGTGAAGTTAGTGAGCCAAATGGAGTTGTTCTCCCACAAGAACCACTCCGCTGATTCTTCTTCAGTATGCCCTTCAGCAACATGCAGTGTTTCCTTGATTGAATTAGCTCTCACACCAATATTTGCGTCTAGAGCCTTTGCATTGAGGGCTATGTGAAAACACCTGTGGCGCCGAGGTTGCGTGAGAATGTGGAGTTGGTGGCACGTGAAACCCGCATGTGGAGCATACGTTATTGTGGGATGCTCTACTAGATTCATTCCCAGATAATGCACTCAAAGGGCACTAAGCATAGAGTGTGAAAACTGAGTTTCCTTGAGAGCTGCTTGGAAGCCTGATGGTGTGTGAAGTTAGTGTGCCAAATGGAGTTTTCTCCCACAAGAACCACTTGGCTGATCCTTCTTCAATATGCCCTTCACCAACATGCAGTGTTTCCTTGATTGAATTAGCTCTCACACGAATATTTGCGTCTAGAGCCTTTGCATTGAGGGCTATCTGAAAACGGCTGTGGCGCTGAAGTTGCCTGTGAATGTGGAGTTGGTGGCATGTGAAACCCGCATGTGGAGCATTCGTTTGTGTGGGATGCTCTACCAGGTTCATTCCTAGATAATGCAGTGAAAGGGCACTAAGCATAGAGTGTGAAAACTGAGTTTCCTTGAGAGCTGCTTGGGGAAAGCCTGATGGTGTGTGAAGTTAGTGAAGCAAATGGAGTTGTTCTCCCACAAGAACCACTTGGCTGATCCTTCTTCAATATGCCCTTCACCAACATGCAGTGTTTCCTTGATTGAATTAGCTCTCACACCAATATTTGCGTCTAGAGCCTTTGCATTGAGGGCTATGTGAAAACACCTGTGGCGCAGAGGTTGCGTGAGAATGTGGAGTTGGTGGCATGTGAAACCCGCATGTGGAGCATTCGTTTGTGTGGGATGCTCACCAAGCCTCATTTCAGTCCTAGGCACACAAAGGGCACTAAGCATAGAGTGTGAAAACTGAGTTTCCTTGAGAGCTGCTTGGAAGCCTGATGGTGTGTGAAGTTAGTGAGCCAAATGGAGTTGTTCTCCCACAAGAACCACTCGGCTGATCCTTCTTCAATATGCCCTTCACCAACATGCAGTGTTTCCTTGATTGAATTAGCTCTCACACCAATATTTGCGTCTAGAGCCTTTGCATTGAGGGCTATCTGAAAACGGCTGTGGCGCTGAAATTGCCTGTGAATGTGGAGTTGGTGGCATGTGAAACCCGCATGTGGAGCATTCGTTTGTGTGGGATGCTCTACCAGGTTCATTCCTAGATAATGCACTCAAAGGGCACTAAGCATAGAGTGTGAAAACTGAATTTCCTTGAGAGCTGCTTGGAAGCCTGATGGTGTGTGAAGTTAGTGAGCCAAATGGAGTTGTTCTCCCACAAGAACCACTCGGCTGATCCTTCTTCAATATGCCCTTCACCAACATGCAGTGTTTCCTTGATTGAATTAGCTCTCACACCAATATTTGCGTCTAGAGCCTTTGCATTGTTGGCTATTTGAAAACGGCTGTGGCGCTGAAGTTGCCTGTGAATGTGGAGTTGGTGGCATGTGAAACCCGCATGTGGAGCATTCGTTTGTGTGGGATGCTCACCAAGCTTCATTCCTAGATAATGCACTCAAAGGGCACTAAGCATAGAGTGTGAAAACTGAGTTTCCTTGAGAGCTGCTTGGAAGCCTGATGGTGTGTGGAGTTAGTGAGCCAAATGGAGTTGTTCTCCCACAAGAACCACTCGGCTGATCCTTTTTCAATATGCTCTTCACCAACATGCAGTGTTTCCTTGATTGAATTAGCTCTCACACCAATATTTGCGTCTAGAGCCTTTGCATTGAGGGCTATGGGAAAACACCTGTGGCGCCGAGGTTGCGTGAGAATGTGGAGTTGGTGGCATGTGAAACCCGCATGTGGAGCATTCGTTTGTGTGGGATGCTCACCAAGCTTCATTTCTGTCCTACTCACTCAAAGGGCACTAAGCATAGAGTGTGAAAACTGAGTTTCCTTGAGAGCTGCTTGGAAGCCTGATGGTGTGTGAAGTTAGTGAAGCAAATGGAGTTGTTCTCCCACAAGAACCACTTGGCTGGTCCTTCTTCAATATGCCCTTCACCAACATGCAGTGTTTCCTTGATTGAATTAGCTCTCACACCAATATTTGCGTCTAGAGCCTTTGCATTGAGGGCTATCTGAAAACGGCTGTGGCGCTGAAGTTGCCTGAGAATGTGGAGTTGGTGGCATGTGAAACCCGCATGTGGAGCATTCGTTTGTGTGGGATGCTCTACGAGGTTCATTCCTAGATAATGCACTCAAAGGGCACTAAGCATAGAGTGTGAAAACTGAGTTTCCTTGAGAGCTGCTAGGAAGCCTGATGGTGTGTGAAGTTAGTGAAGCAAATGGAGTTGTTCTCCCACAAGAACCACTCGGCTGGTCCTTCTTCAATATGCCCTTCACCAACATGCAGTGTTTCCTTGATTGAATTAGCTCTCACACCAATATTCGCGTCTAAAGCCTTTGCATTGAGGGCTATGGGAAAACACCTGTGGCGCAGAGGTTGCGTGAGAATGTGGAGTTGGTGGCATGTGAAACCCGCATGTGGAGCATTCGTTTGTGTGGGATGCTCTACCAGGTTCATTCCTAGATAATGCAGTGAAAGTGCACTAAGCATAGAGTGTGAAAACTGAGTTTCCTTGAGAGCTGCTTGGAAGCCTGATGGTGTGTGAAGTTAGTGAGCCAAATGGAGTTGTTCTCCCACAAGAACCACTCGGCTGATCCTTCTTCAATATGCCCTTCACCAACATGCAGTGTTTCCTTGATTGAATTAGCTCTCACACCAATATTTGCGTCTAGAGCCTTTGCATTGAGGGCTATCTGAAAACGGCTGTGGCGCTGAAGTTGCCTGTGAATGTGGAGTTGGTGGCATGTGAAACCCGCATGTGGAGCATTCGTTTGTGTGGGATGCTCTACCAGGTTCATTCCTAGATAATGCACTCAAAGGGCACTAAGCATAGAGTGTGAAAACTGAGTTTCCTTGAGAGCTGCTTGGAAGCCTGATGGTGTGTGAAGTTAGTGAGCCAAATGGAGTTGTTCTCCCACAAGAACCACTCGGCTGATCCTTCTTCAATATGCCCTTCAGCAACATGCAGTGTTTCCTTGATTGAATTAGCTCTCACACCAATATTTGCGTCTAGAGCCTTTGCATTGAGGGCTATCTGAAAATGGCTGTGGCGCTGAAGTTGCCTGTGAATGTGGAGTTGGTGGCATGTGAAACCCGCATGTGGAGCATTCGTTTGTGTGGGATGCTCACCAAGCTTCATTTCTGTCCTAGTCACTCAAAGGGCACTAAGCATAGAGTGTGAAAACTGAGTTTCCTTGAGAGCTGCTTGGAAGCCTGATGGTGTGTGAAGTTAGTGAGCCAAATGGAGTTGTTCTCCCACAAGAACCACTCGGCTGATCCTTCTTCAATATGCCCTTCACCAACATGAAGTGTTTCCTTGATTGAATTAGCTCTCACACCAATATTTGCGTCTAGAGCCTTTGCATTGAGGGCTATCTGAAAACGGCTGTGGCGCTGAAGTTGCCTGTGAATGTGGAGTTGGTGGCATGTGAAACCCGCATGTGGAGCATTCGTTTGTGTGGGATGCCCACCAAGCTTCATTTCAGCCCTAGGCACACTAAGGGCACTAAGCATAGAGTGTGAAAACTGAGTTTCCTTGAGAGCTGCTTGGAAGCCTGATGGTGTGTGAAGTTAGTGAGCCAAATGGAGTTGTTCTCCCACAAAAACCACTTGGCTGGTCCTTCTTCAATATGCCCTTCACCAACATGCAGTGTTTCCTTGATTGAATTAGCTCTCACACCAATATTTGCGTCTAGAGCCTTTGCATTGAGGGCTATCTGAAAACGGCTGTGGCGCTGAAGTTGCCTATGAATGTGGAGTTGGTGGCATGTGAAACCCGCATGTGGAGCATTCGTTTGTGTGGGATGCTCACCAAGCTTCATTTCAGTCCTAGGCACTCAAAGGGCACTAAGCATAGAGTGTGAAAACTGAGTTTCCTTGAGAGCTGCTTGGAAGCCTGATGGTGTGTGAAGTTAGTGAGCCAAATGGAGTTGTTCTCCCACAAGAACCACTCGGCTGATCCTTCTTCAATATGCCCTTCACCAACATGCAGTGTTTCCTTGATTGAATTAGCTCTCACACCAATATTTGCGTCTAGAGCCTTTGCATTGAGGGCTATCTGAAAACGGCTGTGGCGCTGAAGTTGCGTGAGAATGTGGAGTTGGTGGCATGTGAAACCCGCATGTGGAGCATTCGTTTGCGTGGGATGCTCTACCAGGTTCATTCCTAGATAATGCACTCAAAGGGCACTAAGCATAGAGTGTGAAAACTGAGTTTCCTTGAGAGCTGCTTGGAAGCCTGATGGTGTGTGAAGTTAGTGAGCCAAATGGAGTTGTTCTCCCACAAGAACCACTCCGCTGATTCTTCTTCAGTATGCCCTTCAGCAACATGCAGTGTTTCCTTGATTGAATTAGCTCTCACACCAATATTTGCGTCTAGAGCCTTTGCATTGAGGGCTATGTGAAAACACCTGTGGAGCAGAAGTTGCCTGTGAATGTGGAGTTGGTGGCACGTGAAACCCGCATGTGGAGCATTCGTTATTGTGGGATGCTCTACTAGATTCATTCCCAGATAATGCACTCAAAGGGCACTAAGCATAGAGTGTGAAAACTGAGTTTCCTTGAGAGCTGCTTGGAAGCCTGATGGTGTGTGAAGTTAGTGTGCCAAATGGAGTTGTTCTCCCACAAGAACCACTCGGCTGATCCTTCTTCAATATGCCCTTCACCAACATGCAGTGTTTCCTTGATTGAATTAGCTCTCACACCAATATTTGCGTCTAGAGTCTTTGCATTGAGGGCTATCTGAAAACGGCTGTGGCGCTGAAGTTGCGTGAGAATGTGGAGTTGATGGCATGTGAAACCCGCATGTGGAGCATTCGTTTGTGTGGGATGCTCTACCAGGTTCATTCCTAGATAATGCAGTGAAAGGGCACTAAGCATAGGGTGTGAAAACTGAGTTTCCTTGAGAGCTGTTTGGAAGCCTGATGGTGTGTGAAGTTAGTGAGCCAAATGGAGTTGTTCTCCCACAAGAACCACTCGGCTGATCCTTCTTCAATATGCCCTTCACCAACATGCAGTGTTTCCTTGATTGAATTAGCTCTCACACCAATGTTTGCGTCTAGAGCCTTTGCATTGAGGGCTATCTGAAAATGGCTGTGGCGCTGAAGTTGCGTGAGAATGTGGAGTTGGTGGCATGTGAAACCCGCATGTGGAGCATTCGTTTGTGTGGGATGCTCACCAAGCTTCATTTCTGTCCTAGTCACTCAAAGGGCACTAAGCATAGAGTGTGAAAACTGAGTTTCCTTGAGAGCTGCTTGGAAGCCTGATGGTGTGTGAAGTTAGTGAGCCAAATGGAGTTGTTCTCCCACAAGAACCACTCGGCTGATCCTTCTTCAATATGCCCTTCACCAACATGCAGTGTTTCCTTGATTGAATTAGCTCTCACACCAATATTTGCGTCGAGAGCCTTTGCATTGAGGGCTATCTGAAAACGGCTGTGGCGCTGAAGTTGCCTGTGAATGTGGAGTTGGTGGCATGTGAAACCCGCATGTGGAGCATTCGTTTGTGTGGGATGCTCTACCAGGTTCATTCCTAGATAATGCACTCAAAGGGCACTAAGCATAGAGTGTGAAAACTGAATTTCCTTGAGAGCTGCTTGGAAGCCTGATGGTGTGTGAAGTTAGTGAGCCAAATGGAGTTGTTCTCCCACAAGAACCACTCGGCTGATCCTTCTTCAATATGCCCTTCAGCAACATGCAGTGTTTCCTTGATTGAATTAGCTCTCACACCAATATTTGCGTCTAGAGCCTTTGCATTGTTGGCTATTTGAAAACGGCTGTGGCGCTGAAGTTGCCTGTGAATGTGGAGTTGGTGGCATGTGAAACCCGCATGTGGAGCATTCGTTTGTGTGGGATGCTCACCAAGCTTCATTTCAGTCCTAGGCACTCAAAGGGCACTAAGCATAGAGTGTGAAAACTGAGTTTCCTTGAGAGCTGCTTGAAATCCTGATGGTGTGTGAAGTTAGTCAGCCAAATGGAGTTGTTCTCCCACAAGAACCACTCGGCTGATCCTTCTTCAATATGCCCTTCAGCAACATGCAGTGTTTCCTTGATTGAATTAGCTCTCACACCAATATTTGAGTCTAGAGCCTTTGCATTGAGGGCTATCTGAAAACGGCTGTGGCGCTGAAGTTGCCTGTGAATGTGGAGTTGGTGGCATGTGAAACCCGCATGTGGAGCATTCGTTTGTGTGGGATGCTCTACCAGGTTCATTCCTAGATAATGCATTCAAAGGGCACTAAGCATAGAGTGTGAAAACTGAGTTTCCTTGAGAGCTGCTTGGAAGCCTGATGGTGTGTGAAGTTAGTGAGCCAAATGGAGTTGTTCTCCCACAAGAACCACTCGGCTGATCCTTCTTCAGTATGCCCTTCAGCAACATGCAGTGTTTCCTTGATTGAATTAGCTCTCACACCAATATTTGCATCTAGAGCCTTTGCATTGAAGGCTATCTGAAAACGGCTGTGGCGCTGAAGTTGCCTGTGAATGTGGAGTTGGTGGCACGTGAAACCCGCATGTGGAGCATTCGTTATTGTGGGATGCTCTACTAGATTCATTCCTAGATAATGCACTCAAAGGGCACTAAGCATAGAGTGTGAAAACTGAGTTTCCTTGAGAGCTGCTTGGAAGCCTGATGGTGTGTGAAGTTAGTGTGCCAAATGGAGTTGTTCTCCCACAAGAACCACTTGGCTGGTCCTTCTTCAATATGCCCTTCACCAACATGCAGTGTTTCCTTGATTGAATTAGCTCTCACACCAATATTTGCGTCTAGAGCCTTTGCATTGAGGGCTATCTGAAAATGGCTGTGGCGCTGAAGTTGCCTGTGAATGTGGAGTTGGTGGCATGTGAAACCCGCATGTGGAGCATTCGTTTGTGTGGGATGCTCTACCACGTTCATTCCTAGATAATGCACTCAAAGGGCACTAAGCATAGAGTGTGAAAACTGAGTTTCCTTGAGAGCTGCTTGGAAGCCTGATGGTGTGTGAAGTTAGTGAGCCAAATGGAGTTGTTCTCCCACAAGAACCACTCGGCTGATCCTTCTTCAATATGCCCTTCACCAACATGCAGTGTTTCCTTGATTGAATTAGCTCTCACACCAATATTTGCGTCTAGAGCCTTTGCATTGAGGGCTATCTGAAAACGGCTGTGGCGCTGAAGTTGCCTGTGAATGTGGAGTTGGTGGCATGTGAAACCCGCATGTGGAGCATTCGTTTGTGTGGGATGCTCTACCAGGTTCATTCCTAGATAATGCACTCAAAGGGCACTAAGCATAGAGTGTGAAAACTGAGATTCCTTGATAGCTGCTTGGAAGCCTGATGGTGTGTGAAGTTAGTGAGCCAAATGGAGTTGTTCTCCCACAAGAACCACTCGGCTGATCCTTCTTCAATATGCCCTTCACCAACATGCAGTGTTTCCTTGATTGAATTAGCTCTCACACCAATATTTGCGTCTAGAGCCTTTGCATTGAGGGTTATCTGAAAACGGCTGTGGCGCTGAAGTTGCATGAGAATGTGGAGTTGGTGGCATGTGAAACCCGCATGTGGAGCATTCGTTTGTGTGGGATGCTCACCAAACTTCATTTCAGTCCGAGGCACTCAAAGGGCACTAAGCATAGAGTGTGAAAACTGAGATTCCTTGATAGCTGCTTGGAAGCCTGATGGTGTGTGAAGTTAGTGAGCCAAATGGAGTTGTTCTCCCACAAGAACCACTCGGCTGATCCTTCTTCAATATGCCCTTCAGCAACACGCAGTGTTTCCTTGATTGAATTAGCTCTCACACCAATATTTGCGTCTAGAGCCTTTGCATTGAGGGCTATCTGAAAACGGCTGTGGCGCTGAAGTTGCCTGTGAATGTGGAGTTGGTGGCACGTGAAACCCGCATGTGGAGCATACGTTATTGTGGAATGCTCTACCAGGTTCATTCCTAGATAATGCAGTGAAAGGGCACTAAGCATAGAGTGTGAAAACTGAGTTTCCTTGAGAGCTGCTTGGAAGCCTGATGGTGTGTGAAGTTAGTGAGCCAAATGGAGTTGTTCTCCCACAAGAACCACTCGGCTGATCCTTCTTCAATATGCCCTTCACCAACATGCAGTGTTTCCTTGATTGAATTAGCTCTCACACCAATATTTGCGTCTAGAGCCTTTGCATTGAGGGCTATCTGAAAATGGCTGTGGCGCTGAAGTTGCGTGAGAATGTGGAGTTGGTGGCATGTGAAACCCGCATGTGGAGCATTCGTTTGTGTGGGATGCTCACCAAGCTTCATTTCTGTCCTAGTCACTCAAAGGGCACTAAGCATAGAGTGTGAAAACTGAGTTTCCTTGAGAGCTGCTTGGAAGCCTGATGGTGTGTGAAGTTAGTGAGCCAAATGGAGTTGTTCTCCCACAAGAACCACTCGGCTGATCCTTCTTCAATATGCCCTTCACCAACATGCAGTGTTTCCTTGATTGAATTAGCTCTCACACCAATATTTGCGTCTAGAGCCTTTGCATTGAGGGCTATCTGAAAACGGCTGTGGCGCTGAAGTTGCCTGTGAATGTGGAGTTGGTGGCATGTGAAACCCGCATGTGGAGCATTCGTTTGTGTGGGATGCTCTACCAGGTTCATTCCTAGATAATGCACTCAAAGGGCACTAAGCTTAGAGTGTGAAAACTGAGTTTCCTTGAGAGCTGCTTGGAAGCCTGATGGTGTGTGAAGTTAGTGAGCCAAATGGAGTTGTTCTCCCACAAGAACCACTCGGCTGATCCTTCTTCAATATGCCCTTCACCAACATGCAGTGTTTCCTTGATTGAATTAGCTCTCACACCAATATTTGCGTCTAGAGCCTTTGCATTGTTGGCTATTTGAAAACGGCTGTGGCGCTGAAGTTGCCTGTGAATGTGGAGTTGGTGGCATGTGAAACCCGCATGTGGAGCATTCGTTTGTGTGGGATGCTCACCAAGCTTCATTTCAGTCCTAGGCACTCAAAGGGCACTAAGCATAGAGTGTGAAAACTGAGTTTCCTTGAAAGCTGCTTGGAAGCCTGATGGTGTGTGAAGTTAGTGAGCCAAATGGAGTTGTTCTCCCACAAGAACCACTCGGCTGATCCTTCTTCAATATGCCCTTCACCAACATGCAGTGTTTCCTTGATTGAATTAGCTCTCACACCAATATTTGCGTCTAGAGCCTTTGCATTGAGGGCTATCTGAAAACGGCTGTGGCGCTGAAGTTGCCTGTGAATGTGGAGTTGGTGGCATGTGAAACCCGCATGTGGAGCATTCGTTTGTGTGGGATGCTCTACCAGGTTCATTCCTAGATAATGCACTCAAAGGGCACTAAGCATAGAGTGTGAAAACTGAGTTTCCTTGAGAGCTGCTTGGAAGCCTGATGGTGTGTGAAGTTAGTGAGCCAAATGGAGTTGTTCTCCCACAAGAACCACTTGGCTGATCCTTCTTCAGTATGCCCTTCAGCAACATGCAGTGTTTCCTTGATTGAATTAGCTCTCACACCAATATTTGCGTCTAGAGCCTTTGCATTGAGGGCTATCTGAAAATGGCTGTGGCGCTGAAGTTGCCTGTGAATGTGGAGTTGGTGGCATGTGAAACCCGCATGTGGAGCATTCGTTTGTGTGGGATGCTCTACCAGGTTCATTCCTAGATAATGCAGTGAAAGGGCACTAAGCATAGAGTGTGAAAACTGAGTTTCCTTGAGAGCTGCTTGGAAGCCTGATGGCGTGTGAAGTTAGTGAGCCAAATGGAGTTGTTCTCCCACAAGAACCACTCGGCTGATCCTTCTTCAATATGCCCTTCACCAACATGCAGTGTTTCCTTGATTGAATTAGCTCTCACACCAATATTTGCGTCTAGAGCCTTTGCATTGAGGGCTATCTGAAAACGGCTGTGGCGCTGAAGTTGCCTGTGAATGTGGAGTTGGTGGCATGTGAAACCCGCATGTGGAGCATTCGTTTGTGTGGGATGCTCTACCAGGTTCATTCCTAGATAATGCACTCAAAGGGCACTAAGCATAGAGTGTGAAAACTGAGATTCCTTGATAGCTGCTTGGAAGCCTGATGGTGTGTGAAGTTAGTGAGCCAAATGGAGTTGTTCTCCCACAAGAACCACTCGGCTGATCCTTCTTCAATATGCCCTTCACCAACATGCAGTGTTTCCTTGATTGAATTAGCTCTCACACCAATATTTGCGTCTAGAGCCTTTGCATTGAGGGTTATCTGAAAACGGCTGTGGCGCTGAAGTTGCCTGAGAATGTGGAGTTGGTGGCATGTGAAACCCGCATGTGGAGCATTCGTTTGTGTGGGATGCTCACCAAACTTCATTTCAGTCCGAGGCACTCAAAGGGCACTAAGCATAGAGTGTGAAAACTGAGATTCCTTGATAGCTGCTTGGAAGCCTGATGGTGTGTGAAGTTAGTGAGCCAAATGGAGTTGTTCTCCCACAAGAACCACTCGGCTGATCCTTCTTCAATATGCCCTTCAGCAACACGCAGTGTTTCCTTGATTGAATTAGCTCTCACACCAATATTTGCGTCTAGAGCCTTTGCATTGAGGGCTATCTGAAAACGGCTGTGGCGCTGAAGTTGCCTGTGAATGTGGAGTTGGTGGCACGTGAAACCCGCATGTGGAGCATACGTTATTGTGGAATGCTCTACCAGGTTCATTCCTAGATAATGCAGTGAAAGGGCACTAAGCATAGAGTGTGAAAACTGAGTTTCCTTGAGAGCTGCTTGGAAGCCTGATGGTGTGTGAAGTTAGTGAGCCAAATGGAGTTGTTCTCCCACAAGAACCACTCGGCTGATCCTTCTTCAATATGCCCTTCACCAACATGCAGTGTTTCCTTGATTGAATTAGCTCTCACACCAATATTTGCGTCTAGAGCCTTTGCATTGAGGGCTATCTGAAAATGGCTGTGGCGCTGAAGTTGCGTGAGAATGTGGAGTTGGTGGCATGTGAAACCCGCATGTGGAGCATTCGTTTGTGTGGGATGCTCACCAAGCTTCATTTCTGTCCTAGTCACTCAAAGGGCACTAAGCATAGAGTGTGAAAACTGAGTTTCCTTGAGAGCTGCTTGGAAGCCTGATGGTGTGTGAAGTTAGTGAGCCAAATGGAGTTGTTCTCCCACAAGAACCACTCGGCTGATCCTTCTTCAATATGCCCTTCACCAACATGCAGTGTTTCCTTGATTGAATTAGCTCTCACACCAATATTTGCGTCTAGAGCCTTTGCATTGAGGGCTATCTGAAAACGGCTGTGGCGCTGAAGTTGCCTGTGAATGTGGAGTTGGTGGCATGTGAAACCCGCATGTGGAGCATTCGTTTGTGTGGGATGCTCTACCAGGTTCATTCCTAGATAATGCACTCAAAGGGCACTAAGCTTAGAGTGTTAAAACTGAGTTTCCTTGAGAGCTGCTTGGAAGCCTGATGGTGTGTGAAGTTAGTGAGCCAAATGGAGTTGTTCTCCCACAAGAACCACTCGGCTGATCCTTCTTCAATATGCCCTTCACCAACATGCAGTGTTTCCTTGATTGAATTAGCTCTCACACCAATATTTGCGTCTAGAGCCTTTGCATTGTTGGCTATTTGAAAACGGCTGTGGCGCTGAAGTTGCCTGTGAATGTGGAGTTGGTGGCATGTGAAACCCGCATGTGGAGCATTCGTTTGTGTGGGATGCTCACCAAGCTTCATTTCAGTCCTAGGCACTCAAAGGGCACTAAGCATAGAGTGTGAAAACTGAGTTTCCTTGAAAGCTGCTTGGAAGCCTGATGGTGTGTGAAGTTAGTGAGCCAAATGGAGTTGTTCTCCCACAAGAACCACTCGGCTGATCCTTCTTCAATATGCCCTTCACCAACATGCAGTGTTTCCTTGATTGAATTAGCTCTCACACCAATATTTGCGTCTAGAGCCTTTGCATTGAGGGCTATCTGAAAACGGCTGTGGCGCTGAAGTTGCCTGTGAATGTGGAGTTGGTGGCATGTGAAACCCGCATGTGGAGCATTCGTTTGTGTGGGATGCTCTACCAGGTTCATTCCTAGATAATGCACTCAAAGGGCACTAAGCATAGAGTGTGAAAACTGAGTTTCCTTGAGAGCTGCTTGGAAGCCTGATGGTGTGTGAAGTTAGTGAGCCAAATGGAGTTGTTCTCCCACAAGAACCACTTGGCTGATCCTTCTTCAGTATGCCCTTCAGCAACATGCAGTGTTTCCTTGATTGAATTAGCTCTCACACCAATATTTGCGTCTAGAGCCTTTGCATTGAGGGCTATCTGAAAATGGCTGTGGCGCTGAAGTTGCCTGTGAATGTGGAGTTGGTGGCATGTGAAACCCGCATGTGGAGCATTCGTTTGTGTGGGATGCTCTACCAGGTTCATTCCTAGATAATGCAGTGAAAGGGCACTAAGCATAGAGTGTGAAAACTGAGTTTCCTTGAGAGCTGCTTGGAAGCCTGATGGCGTGTGAAGTTAGTGAGCCAAATGGAGTTGTTCTCCCACAAGAACCACTCGGCTGATCCTTCTTCAATATGCCCTTCACCAACATGTAGTGTTTCCTTGATTGAATTAGCTCTCACACCAATATTTGCGTCTAGAGCCTTTGCATTGAGGGCTATCTGAAAATGGCTGTGGCGCTGAAGTTGCGTGAGAATGTGGAGTTGGTGGCATGTGAAACCCGCATGTGGAGCATTCGTTTGTGTGGGATGCTCACCAAGCTTCATTTCTGTCCTAGGCACTCAAAGGGCACTAAGCATAGAGTGTGAAAACTGAGTTTCCTTGAGAGCTGCTTGGAAGCCTGATGGTGTGTGAAGTTAGTGAGCCAAATGGAGTTGTTCTCCCACAAGAACCAGTCGGCTGATCCTTCTTCAGTATGCCCTTCAGCAACATGCAGTGTTTCCTTGATTGAATTAGCTCTCACACCAATATTTGCGTCTAGAGCCTTTGCATTGAGGGCTATCTGAAAACGGCTGTGGCGCTGAAGTTGCCTGTGAATGTGGAGTTGGTGGCACGTGAAACCCGCATGTGGAGCATTCGTTTGTGTGGGATGCTCTACTAGATTCATTCCTAGATAATGCACTCAAAGGGCACTAAGCATAGAGTGTGAAAACTGAGTTTCCTTGAGAGCTGCTTGGAAGCCTGATGGTGTGTGAAGTTAGTGAGCCAAATGGAGTTGTTCTACCACAAGAACCACTTGGCTGGTCCTTCTTCAATATGCCCTTCACCAACATGCAGTGTTTCCTTGATTGAATTAGCTCTCACACCAATATTTGCGTCTAGAGCCTTTGCATTGAGGGCTATCTGAAAACGGCTGTGGCGCTGAAGTTGCCTGTGAATGTGGAGTTGGTGGCATGTGAAACCCGCATGTGGAGCATTCGTTTGTGTGGGATGCTCACCAAGCTTCATTTCTGTCCTAGTCACTCAAAGGGCACTAAGCATAGAGTGTGAAAACTGAGTTTCCTTGAGAGCTGCTTGGAAGCCTGCTGGTGTGTGAAGCTGGTGAGCCAAATGGAGTTGTTCTCCCACAAGAACCACTCGGCTGATCCTTCTTCAATATGCCCGTCACCAACATGCAGTGTTTCCTTGATTGAATTAGCTCTCACACCAATATTTGCGTCTAGAGCCTTTGCATTGAGGGCTATCTGAAAACGGCTGTGGCGCTGAAGTTGCCTGTGAATGTGGAGTTGGTGGCATGTGAAACCCGCATGTGGAGCATTCGTTTGTGTGGGATGCTCACCAAGCTTCATTTCTGTCCTAGTCACTCAAAGGGCACTAAGCATAGAGTGTGAAAACTGAGTTTCCTTGAGAGCTGCTTGGAAGCCTGCTGGTGTGTGAAGCTGGTGAGCCAAATGGAGTTGTTCTCCCACAAGAACCAGTCGGCTGATCCTTCTTCAATATGCCCTTCAGCAACATGCAGTGTTTCCTTGATTGAATTAGCTCTCACACCAATATTTGCGTCTAGAGCCTTTGCATTGAGGGCTATCTGAAAATGGCTGTGGCGCTGAAGTTGCCTGTGAATGTGTAGTTGGTGGCATGTGAAACCCGCATGTGGAGCATTCGTTTGTGTGGGATGCTCTACCAGGTTCATTCCTAGATAATGCAGTGAAAGGGCACTAAGCATAGAGTGTGAAAACTGATTTTCCTTGAGAGCTGCTAGGAAGCCTGATGGTGTGTGAAGTTAGTGAAGCAAATGGAGTTGTTCTCCCACAAGAACCACTCGGCTGATCCTTCTTCAATATGCCCTTCACCAACATGCAGTGTTTCCTTGATTGAATTAGCTCTCACACCAATATTTGCGTCTAGAGCCTTTGCATTGAGGGCTATCTGAAAATGGCTGTGGCGCTGAAGTTGCGTGAGAATGTGGAGTTGGTGGCATGTGAAACCCGCATGTGGAGCATTCGTTTGTGTGGGATGCTCACCAAGCTTCATTTCTGTCCTAGTCACTCAAAGGGCACTAAGCATAGAGTGTGAAAACTGAGTTTCCTTGAGAGCTGCTTGGAAGCCTGATGGTGTGTGAAGTTAGTGAGCCAAATGGAGTTGTTCTCCCACAAGAACCACTTGGCTGATCCTTCTTCAATATGCCCTTCAGCAACATGCAGTGTTTCCTTGATTGAATTAGCTCTCACACCAATATTTGCGTCGAGAGCCTTTGCATTGAGGGCTATCTGAAAACGGCTGTGGCGCTGAAGTTGCCTGTGAATGTGGAGTTGGTGGCATGTGAAACCCGCATGTGGAGCATTCGTTTGTGTGGGATGCTCTACCAGGTTCATTCCTAGATAATGCACTCAAAGGGCACTAAGCATAGAGTGTGAAAACTGAATTTCCTTGAGAGCTGCTTGGAAGCCTGATGGTGTGTGAAGTTAGTGAGCCAAATGGAGTTGTTCTCCCACAAGAACCACTCGGCTGATCCTTCTTCAATATGCCCTTCACCAACATGCAGTGTTTCCTTGATTGAATTAGCTCTCACACCAATATTTGCGTCTAGAGCCTTTGCATTGTTGGCTATTTGAAAACGGCTGTGGCGCTGAAGTTGCCTGTGAATGTGGAGTTGGTGGCATGTGAAACCCGCATGTGGAGCATTCGTTTGTGTGGGATGCTCAATAAGCTTCATTTCAGTCCTAGGCACTCAAAGGGCACTAAGCATAGAGTGTGAAAACTGAGTTTCCTTGAGAGCTGCTTGGAAGCCTGATGGTGTGTGAAGTTAGTGAGCCAAATGGAGTTGTTCTCCCACAAGAACCAGTCGGCTGATCCTTCTTCAGTATGCCCTTCAGCAACATGCAGTGTTTCCTTGATTGAATTAGCTCTCACACCAATATTTGCGTCTAGAGCCTTTGCATTGAGGGCTATCTGAAAACGGCTGTGGCGCTGAAGTTGCCTGTGAATGTGGAGTTGGTGGCACGTGAAACCCGCATGTGGAGCATTCGTTATTGTGGGATGCTCTACTAGATTCATTCCCAGATAATGCACTCAAAGGGCACTAAGCATAGAGTGTGAAAACTGAGTTTCCTTGAGAGCTGCTTGGAAGCCTGATGGTGTGTGAAGTTAGTGAGCCAAATGGAGTTGTTCTCCCACAAGAACCACTTGGCTGGTCCTTCTTCAATATGCCCTTCACCAACATGCAGTGTTTCCTTGATTGAATTAGCTCTCACACCAATATTTGCGTCTAGAGCCTTTGCATTGAGGGCTATCTGAAAACGGCTGTGGCGCTGAAGTTGCCTGTGAATGTGGAGTTGGTGGCATGTGAAACCCGCATGTGGAGCATTCGTTTGTGTGGGATGCTCTACCAGGTTCATTCCTAGATAATGCACTCAAAGGGCACTAAGCATAGAGTGTGAAAACTGAATTTCCTTGAGAGCTGCTTGGAAGCCTGATGGTGTGTGAAGTTAGTGAGCCAAATGGAGTTGTTCTCCCACAAGAACCACTCGGCTGATCCTTCTTCAATATGCCCTTCACCAACATGCAGTGTTTCCTTGATTGAATTAGCTCTCACACCAATATTTGCGTCTAGAGCCTTTGCATTGTTGGCTATTTGAAAACGGCTGTGGCGCTGAAGTTGCCTGTGAATGTGGAGTTGGTGGCATGTGAAACCCGCATGTGGAGCATTCTTTTGTGTGGGATGCTCACCAAGCTTCATTTCAGTCCTAGGCACTCAAAGGGCACTAAGCATAGAGTGTGAAAACTGAGTTTCCTTGAGAGCTGCTTGGAAGCCTGATGGTGTGTGAAGTTAGTGAGCCAAATGGAGTTGTTCTCCCACAAGAACCAGTCGGCTGATCCTTCTTCAGTATGCCCTTCAGCAACATGCAGTGTTTCCTTGATTGAATTAGCTCTCACACCAATATTTGCGTCTAGAGCCTTTGCATTGAGGGCTATCTGAAAACGGCTGTGGTGCTGAAGTTGCCTGTGAATGTGGAGTTGGTGGCACGTGAAACCCGCATGTGGAGCATTCGTTATTGTGGGATGCTCTACTAGATTCATTCCCAGATAATGCACTCAAAGGGCACTAAGCATAGAGTGTGAAAACTGAGTTTCCTTGAGAGCTGCTTGGAAGCCTGATGGTGTGTGAAGTTAGTGAGCCAAATGGAGTTGTTCTACCACAAGAACCACTTGGCTGGTCCTTCTTCAATATGCCCTTCACCAACATGCAGTGTTTCCTTGATTGAATTAGCTCTCACACCAATATTTGCGTCTAGAGCCTTTGCATTGTTGGCTATCTGAAAACGGCTGTGGCGCTGAAGTTGCCTGTGAATGTGGAGTTGGTGGCATGTGAAACCCGCATGTGGAGCATTCGTTTGTGTGGGATGCTCACCAAGCTTCATTTCTGTCCTAGTCACTCAAAGGGCACTAAGCATAGAGTGTGAAAACTGAGTTTCCTTGAGAGCTGCTTGGAAGCCTGCTGGTGTGTGAAGCTGGTGAGCCAAATGGAGTTGTTCTCCCACAAGAACCAGTCGGCTGATCCTTCTTCAATATGCCCTTCAGCAACATGCAGTGTTTCCTTGATTGAATTAGCTCTCACACCAATATTTGCGTCTAGAGCCTTTGCATTGAGGGCTATCTGAAAACGGCTGTGGCGCTGAAGTTGCCTGTGAATGTGGAGTTGGTGGCATGTGAAACCCGCATGTGGAGCATTCGTTTGTGTGGGATGCTCACCAAGCTTCATTTCTGTCCTAGTCACTCAAAGGGCACTAAGCATAGAGTGTGAAAACTGAGTTTCCTTGAGAGCTGCTTGGAAGCCTGATGGTGTGTGAAGTTAGTGAGCCAAATGGAGTTGTTCTCCCACAAGAACCACTCGGCTGATCCTTCTTCAATATGCCCTTCACCAACATGCAGTGTTTCCTTGATTGAATTAGCTCTCACACCAATATTTGCGTCTAGAGCCTTTGCATTGAGGGCTATCTGAAAATGGCTGTAGCGCTGAAGTTGCCTGTGAATGTGGAGTTGGTGGCATGTGAAACCCGCATGTGGAGCATTCGTTTGTGTGGGATGCTCACCAAGCTTCATTTCTGTCCTAGTCACTCAAAGGGCACTAAGCATAGAGTGTGAAAACTGAGTTTCCTTGAGAGCTGCTTGGAAGCCTGATGGTGTGTGAAGCTAGTGAGCCAAATGGAGTTGTTCTCCCACAAGAACCACTCGACTGATCCTTCTTCAATATGCCCTTCAGCAACATGCAGTGTTTCCTTGATTGAATTAGCTCTCACACCGATATTTGCGTCTAGAGCCTTTGCATTGAGGGCTATCTGAAAACGGCTGTGGCGCTGAAGTTGCCTGTGAATGTGGAGTTGGTGGCATGTGAAACCCGCATGTGGAGCATTCGTTTGTGTGGGATGCTCTACCAGGTTCATTCCTAGATAATGCACTCAAAGGGCACTAAGCATAGAGTGTGAAAACTGAGTTTCCTTGAGAGCTGCTTGGAAGCCTGATGGTGTGTGAAGTTAGTGAGCCAAATGGAGTTGTTCTCCCACAAGAACCACTCGGCTGATCCTTCTTCAATATGCCCTTCAGCAACATGCAGTGTTTCCTTGATGGAATTAGCTCTCACACCAATATTTGCGTTTAGAGCCTTTGCATTGAGGGCTATGTGAAAAGACCTGTGGAGCAGAAGTTGCGTGAGAATGTGGAGTTGGTGGCATGTGAAACCCGCATGTGGAGCATTCGTTTGTGTGGGATGCTCACCAAGCTTCATTTCAGTCCTAGGCACACAAAGGGCACTAAGCATAGATTGTGAAAACTGAGTTTCCTTGAGAGCTGCTTGGAAGCCTGATGGTGTGTGAAGTTAGTGAGCCAAATGGAGTTGTTCTCCCACAAGAACCACTCGGCTGATCCTTCTTCAATATGCCCTTCAGCAACATGCAGTGTTTCCTTGATTGAATTAGCTCTCACAACAATATTTGCGTCTAGAGCCTTTGCATTGAGGGCTATCTGAAAACGGCTGTGGCGCTGAAGTTGCCTGTGAATGTGGAGTTGGTGGCATGTGAAACCCGCATGTGGAGCATTCGTTTGTGTGGGATGCTCTACCAGGTTCATTCCTAGATAATGCACTCAAACGGCACTAAGCATAGAGTGTGAAAACTGAGTTTCCTTGAGAGCTGCTAGGAAGCCTGATGGTGTGTGAAGTTAGTGAAGCAAATGGAGTTGTTCTCCCACAAGAACCACTCGGCTGATCCTTCTTCAATATGCCCTTCACCAACATGCAGTGTTTCCTTGATTGAATTAGCTCTCACACAAATATTTGCGTCTAGAGCCTTTGCATTGAGGGCTATCTGAAAATGGCTGTGGCGCTGAAGTTGCCTGAGAATGTGGAGTTGGTGGCATGTGAAACCCGCATGTGGAGCATTCGTTTGTGTGGGATGCTCACCAAACTTCATTTCTATCCTAGGCACACAAAGGGCACTAAGCATAGAGTGTGAAAACTGAGTTTCCTTGAGAGCTGCTTGGAAGCCTGATGGTGTGTGAAGTTAGTGAGCCAAATGGAGTTGTTCTCCCACAAGAACCACTCGGCTGATCCTTCTTCAATATGCCCTTCACCAACATGCAGTGTTTCCTTGATTGAATTAGCTCTCACACCAATATTTGCGTCTAGAGCCTTTGCATTGAGGGCTATCTGAAAACGGCTGTGGCGCTGAAGTTGCCTGTGAATGTGGAGTTGGTGGCATGTGAAACCCGCATGTGGAGCATTCGTTTGTGTGGGATGCTCTACCAGGTTCATTCCTAGATAATGCACTCAAAGGGCACTAAGCATAGAGTGTGAAAACTGAGTTTCCTTGAGAGCTGCTTGGAAGCCTGATGGTGTGTGAAGTTAGTGAGCCAAATGGAGTTGTTCTCCCACAAGAACCACTCGGCTGATCCTTCTTCAACATGCCCTTCAGCAACATGCAGTGTTTCCTTGATGGAATTAGCTCTCACACCAATATTTGCGTTTAGAGCCTTTGCATTGAGGGCTATGTGAAAAGACCTGTGGAGCAGAAGTTGCGTGAGAATGTGGAGTTGGTGGCATGTGAAACCCGCATGTGGAGCATTCGTTTGTGTGGGATGCTCACCAAGCTTCATTTCAGTCCTAGGCACACAAAGGGCACTAAGCATAGATTGTGAAAACTGAGTTTCCTTGAGAGCTGCTTGGAAGCCTGATGGTGTGTGAAGTTAGTGAGCCAAATGGAGTTGTTCTCCCACAAGAACCACTCGGCTGATCCTTCTTCAATATGCCCTTCACCAACATGCAGTGTTTCCTTGATTGAATTAGCTCTCACACCAATATTTGCGTCTAGAGCCTTTGCATTGAGGGCTATCTGAAAATGGCTGTGGCGCTGAAGTTGCCTGTGAATGTGGAGTTGGTGGCATGTGAAACCCGCATGTGGAGCATTCGTTTGTGTGGGATGCTTTACCAGGTTCATTCCTAGATAATGTACTCAAAGGGCACTAAGCATAGAGTGTGAAAACTGAGTTTCCTTGAGAGCTGCTTGGAAGCCTGATGGTGTGTGAAGTTAGTGAGCCAAATGGAGTTGTTCTCCCACAAGAACCACTCGGCTGATCCTTCTTCAATATGCCCTTCAGCAACATGCAGTGTTTCCTTGATTGAATTAGCTCTCACACCAATATTTGCGTCTAGAGCCTTTGCATTGAGGGCTATCTGAAAATGGCTGTGGCGCTGAAGTTGCCTGTGAATGTGGAGTTGGTGGCATGTGAAACCCGCATGTGGAGCATTCGTTTGTGTGGGATGCTCACCAAGCTTCATTTCTGTCATAGTCACTCAAAGGGCACTAAGCATAGAGTGTGAAAACTGAGTTTCCTTGAGAGCTGCTTGGAAGCCTGATGGTGTGTGAAGCTAGTGAGCCAAATGGAGTTGTTCTCCCACAAGAACCACTCGACTGATCCTTCTTCAATATGCCCTTCACCAACATGCAGTGTTTCCTTGATTGAATTAGCTCTCACACCAATATTTGCGTCTAGAGCCTTTGCATTGAGGGCTATCTGAAAACGGCTGTGGCGCTGAAGTTGCCTGTGAATGTGGAGTTGGTGGCATGTGAAACCCGCATGTGGAGCATTCGTTTGTGTGGGATGCTCTACCAGGTTCATTCCTAGATAATGCACTCAAAGGGCACTAAGCATAGAGTGTGAAAACTGAGTTTCCTTGAGAGCTGCTTGGAAGCCTGATGGTGTGTGAAGTTAGTGAAGCAAATGGAGTTGTTCTCCCACAAGAACCACTTGGCTGATCCTTCTTCAATATGCCCTTCAGCAACATGCAGTGTTTCCTTGATTGAATTAGCTCTCACACCAATATTTGCGTCTAGAGCCTTTGCATTGAGGGCTATCTGAAAATGGCTGTGGCGCTGAAGTTGCCTGAGAATGTGGAGTTGGTGGCATGTGAAACCCGCATGTGGAGCATTCGTTTGTGTGGGATGCCCACCAAGCTTCATTTCAGTCCTAGGCACACCAAGGGCACTAAGCATACAGTGTGAAAACTGAGTTTCCTTGAGAGCTGCTTGGAAGCCTGATGGTGTGTGAAGTTAGTGAGCCAAATGGAGTTGTTCTCCCACAAGAACCACTCGGCTGATCCTTCTTCAATATGCCCTTCAGCAACATGCAGTGTTTCCTTGATTGAATTAGCTCTCACACCAATATTTGCGTCTAGAGCCTTTGCATTGAGGGCTATGGGAAAACACCTGTGGCGCCGAGGTTGCGTGAGAATGTGGAGTTGGTGGCATGTGAAACCCGCATGTGCAGCATTCGTTTGTGTGGGATGCTCTACCAGGTTCATTCCTAGATAATGCACTCAAAGGGCACTAAGCATAGAGTGTGAAAACTGAGTTTCCTTGAGAGCTGCTTGGAAGCCTGATGGTGTGTGAAGTTAGTGAGCCAAATGGAGTTGTTCTCCCACAAGAACCACTCGGCTGATCCTTCTTCAATATGCCCTTCAGCAACATGCAGTGTTTCCTTGATGGAATTAGCTCTCACACCAATATTTGCGTTTAGAGCCTTTGCATTGAGGGCTATGTGAAAAGACCTGTGGAGCAGAAGTTGCGTGAGAATGTGGAGTTGGTGGCATGTGAAACCCGCATGTGGAGCATTCGTTTGTGTGGGATGCTCACCAAGCTTCATTTCAGTCCTAGGCACACAAAGGGCACTAAGCATAGATTGTGAAAACTGAGTTTCCTTGAGAGCTGCTTGGAAGCCTGATGGTGTGTGAAGTTAGTGAGCCAAATGGAGTTGTTCTCCCACAAGAACCACTCGGCTGATCCTTCTTCAATATGCCCTTCAGCAACATGCAGTGTTTCCTTGATTGAATTAGCTCTCACAACAATATTTGCGTCTAGAGCCTTTGCATTGAGGGCTATCTGAAAACGGCTGTGGCGCTGAAGTTGCCTGTGAATGTGGAGTTGGTGGCATGTGAAACCCGCATGTGGAGCATTCGTTTGTGTGGGATGCTCTACCAGGTTCATTCCTAGATAATGCACTCAAACGGCACTAAGCATAGAGTGTGAAAACTGAGTTTCCTTGAGAGCTGCTTGGAAGCCTGATGGTGTGTGAAGTTAGTGAAGCAAATGGAGTTGTTCTCCCACAAGAACCACTCGGCTGATCCTTCTTCAATATGCCCTTCACCAACATGCAGTGTTTCCTTGATTGAATTAGCTCTCACACAAATATTTGCGTCTAGAGCCTTTGCATTGAGGGCTATCTGAAAATGGCTGTGGCGCTGAAGTTGCCTGAGAATGTGGAGTTGGTGGCATGTGAAACCCGCATGTGGAGCATTCGTTTGTGTGGGATGCTCACCAAACTTCATTTCTATCCTAGGCACACAAAGGGCACTAAGCATAGAGTGTGAAAACTGAGTTTCCTTGAGAGCTGCTTGGAAGCCTGATGGTGTGTGAAGTTAGTGAGCCAAATGGAGTTGTTCTCCCACAAGAACCACTCGGCTGATCCTTCTTCAATATGCCCTTCACCAACATGCAGTGTTTCCTTGATTGAATTAGCTCTCACACCAATATTTGCGTCTAGAGCCTTTGCATTGAGGGCTATCTGAAAACGGCTGTGGCGCTGAAGTTGCCTGTGAATGTGGAGTTGGTGGCATGTGAAACCCGCATGTGGAGCATTCGTTTGTGTGGGATGCTCTACCAGGTTCATTCCTAGATAATGCACTCAAAGGGCACTAAGCATAGAGTGTGAAAACTGAGTTTCCTTGAGAGCTGCTTGGAAGCCAGATGGTGTGTGAAGTTAGTGTGCCAAATGGAGTTGTTCTCCCACAAGAACCACTCGGCTGATCCTTCTTCAATATGCCCTTCAGCAACATGCAGTGTTTCCTTGATTGAATTAGCTCTCACACCAATATTTGCGTCTAGAGCCTTTGCATTGAGGGCTATCTGAAAATGGCTGTGGCGCTGAAGTTGCCTGAGAATGTGGAGTTGGTGGCATGTGAACCCCGCATGTGGAGCATTCGTTTGTATGGATGCTCACCAAGCTTCATTTCTGTCCTAGTCACTCAAAGGGCACTAAGCATAGAGGTGTGAAAACTGAGTTTCCTTGAGAGCTGCTTGGAAGCCTGATGGTGTGTGAAGTTAGTGAGCCAAATGGAGTTGTTCTCCCACAAGAACCACTTGGCTGGTCCTTCTTCAATATGCCCTTCACCAACATGCAGTGTTTCCTTGATTGAATTAGCTCTCACAACAATATTTGCGTCCAGAGCCTTTGCATTGAGGGCTATCTGAAAATGGCTGTGGCGCTGAAGTTGCCTGTGAATGTGGAGTTGGTGGCATGTGAAACCCGCATGTGGAGCATTCGTTTGTGTGGGATGCTCTACGAGTTTCATTCCTAGATAATGCACTCAAAGGGCACTAAGCATAGAGTGTGAAAACTGAGTTTCCTTGAGAGCTGCTTGGAAGCCTGATGGTGTGTGAAGTTAGTGAGCCAAATGGAGTTGTTCTCCCACAAGAACCACTCGGCTGATCCTTCTTCAATATGCCCTTCACCAACATGCAGTGTTTCCTTGATTGAATTAGCTCTCACACCAATATTTGCGTCTAGAGCCTTTGCATTGAGGGCTATCTGAAAACGGCTGTGGCGCTGAAGTTGCCTGTGAATGTGGAGTTGGTGGCATGTGAAACCCGCATGTGGAGCATTCGTTTGTGTGGGATGCTTTACCAGGTTCATTTCCTAGATAATGTACTCAAAGGGCACTAAGCATAGAGTGTGAAAACTGAGTTTCCTTGAGAGCTGCTTGGAAGCCTGATGGTGTGTGAAGTTAGTGAGCCAAATGGAGTTGTTCTCCCACCAGAACCACTCGGCTGATCCTTCTTCAATATGCCCTTCAGCAACATGCAGTGTTTCCTTGATTGAATTAGCTCTCACACCAATATTTGCGTCTAGAGCCTTTGCATTGAGGGCTATCTGAAAATGGCTGTGGCGCTGAAGTTGCCTGTGAATGTGGAGTTGGTGGCATGTGAAACCCGCATGTGGAGCATTCGTTTGTGTGGGATGCTCACCAAGCTTCATTTCTGTCCTAGTCACTCAAAGGGCACTAAGCATAGAGTGTGAAAACTGAGTTTCCTTGAGAGCTGCTTGGAAGCCTGATGGTGTGTGAAGCTAGTGAGCCAAATGGAGTTGTTCTCCCACAAGAACCACTCGACTGATCCTTCTTCAATATGCCCTTCACCAACATGCAGTGTTTCCTTGATTGAATTAGCTCTCACACCAATATTTGCGTCTAGAGCCTTTGCATTGAGGGCTATCTGAAAACGGCTGTGGCGCTGAAGTTGCCTGTGAATGTGGAGTTGGTGGCATGTGAAACCCGCATGTGGAGCATTCGTTTGTGTGGGATGCTCTACCAGGTTCATTCCTAGATAATGCACTCAAAGGGCACTAAGCATAGAGTGTGAAAACTGAGTTTCCTTGAGAGCTGCTAGGAATCCTGATGGTGTGTGAAGTTAGTGAAGCAAATGGAGTTGTTCTCCCACAAGAACCACTTGGCTGATCCTTCTTCAATATGCCCTTCAGCAACATGCAGTGTTTCCTTGATTGAATTAGCTCTCACACCAATATTTGCGTCTAGAGCCTTTGTATTGAGGGCTATCTGAAAATGGCTGTGGCGCTGAAGTTGCCTGAGAATGTGGAGTTGGTGGCATGTGAAACCCGCATGTGGAGCATTCGTTTGTGTGGGATGCCCACCAAGCTTCATTTCAGTCCTAGGCACACCAAGGGCACTAAGCATAGAGTGTGAAAACTGAGTTTCCTTGAGAGCTGCTTGGAAGCCTGATGGTGTGTGAAGTTAGTGAAGCAAATGGAGTTGTTCTCCCACAAGAACCACTCGGCTGATCCTTCTTCAATATGCCCTTCAGCAACATGCAGTGTTTCCTTGATTGAATTAGCTCTCACACCAATATTTGCGTCTAGAGCCTTTGCATTGAGGGCTATGGGAAAACACCTGTGGCGCCGAGGTTGCGTGAGAATGTGGAGTTGGTGGCATGTGAAACCCGCATGTGGAGCATTCGTTTGTGTGGGATGCTCACCAAGCTTCATTTCTATCCTAGGCACACAAAGGGCACTAAGCATAGAGTGTGAAAACTGAGTTTCCTTGAGAGCTGCTTGGAAGCCTGATGGTGTGTGAAGTTAGTGAGCCAAATGGAGTTGTTCTCCCACAAGAACCACTCGGCTGATCCTTCTTCAATATGCCCTTCAGCAACATGCAGTGTTTCCTTGATTGAATTAGCTCTCACACCAATATTTGAGTCTAGAGCCTTTGCATTGAGGGCTATGTGAAAACACCTGTGGAGCAGAAGTTGCCTGAGAATGTGGAGTTGGTGGCATGTGAAACCCGCATGTGGAGCATTCGTTTGTGTGGGATGCTCACCAAGCTTCATTTCAGTCCTAGGCACACAAAGGGCACTAAGCATAGAGTGTGAAAACTGAGTTTCCTTGAGAGCTGCTTGGAAGCCTGATGGTGTGTGAAGTTAGTGAGCCAAATGGAGTTGTTCTCCCACAAGAACCACTCGGCTGATCCTTCTTCAATATGCCCTTCACCAACATGCAGTGTTTCCTTGATTGAATTAGCTCTCACACCAATATTTGCGTCTAGAGCCTTTGCATTGAGGGCTATCTGAAAACGGCTGTGGCGCTGAAGTTGCCTGTGAATGTGGAGTTGGTGGCATGTGAAACCCGCATGTGGAGCATTCGTTTGTGTGGGATGCTCTACTAGATTCATTCCCAGATAATGCACTCAAAGGGCACTAAGCATAGAGTGTGAAATCTGAGTTTCCTTGAGAGCTGCTTGGAAGCCTGATGGTGTGTGAAGTTAGTGTGCCAAATGGAGTTGTTCTCCCACAAGAACCACTCGGCTGATCCTTCTTCAATATGCCCTTCACCAACATGCAGTGTTTCCTTGATTGAATTAGCTCTCACACCAATATTTGCGTCTAGAGCCTTTGCATTGAGGGCTATCTGAAAACGGCTGTGGCGCTGAAGTTGCCTGTGAATGTGGAGTTGGTGGCATGTGAAACCCGCATGTGGAGCATTCGTTTGTGTGGGATGCTCACCAAGCTTCATTTCTGTCCTAGTCACTCAAAGGGCACTAAGCATAGAGTGTGAAAACTGAGTTTCCTTGAGAGCTGCTTGGAAGCCTGATGGTGTGTGAAGCTAGTGAGCCAAATGGAGTTGTTCTCCCACAAGAACCACTCGGCTGATCCTTCTTCAATATGCCCTTCACCAACATGCAGTGTTTCCTTGATTGAATTAGCTCTCACACCAATATTTGCGTCTAGAGCCTTTGCATTGAGGGCTATCTGAAAACGGCTGTGGCGCTGAAGTTGCCTGTGAATGTGGAGTTGGTGGCATGTGAAACCCGCATGTGGAGCATTTGTTTGTGTGGGATGCTCTACCAGGTTCATTCCTAGATCATGCACTCAAAGGGCACTAAGCATAGAGTGTGAAAACTGAGTTTCCTTGAGAGCTGCTAGGAAGCCTGATGGTGTGTGAAGTTAGTGAGCCAAATGGAGTTGTTCTCCCACAAGAACAACTCGGTTGATCCTTCTTCAATATGCCCTTCAGCAACATGCAGTGTTTCCTTGATTGAATTAGCTCTCACACCAATATTTGCGTCTAGAGCCTTTGCATTGAGGGCTATCTGAAAACGGCTGTGGCGCTGAAGTTGCCTGAGAATGTGGAGTTGGTGGCATGTGAAACCCGCATGTGGAGCATTCGTTTGTGTTGGATGCCCACCAAGCTTCATTTCAGTCCTAGGCACACCAAGGGCACTAAGCATAGAGTGTGAAAACTGAGTTTCCTTGAGAGCTGCTTGGAAGCCTGATGGTGTGTGAAGTTAGTGAGCCAAATGGAGTTGTTCTCCCACAAGAACCACTCGGCTGATCCTTCTTCAATATGCCCTTCACCAACATGCAGTGTTTCCTTGATTGAATTAGCTCTCACACCAATATTTGCGTCTAGAGCCTTTGCATTGAGGGCTATTGGAAAACACCTGTGGAGCCGAGGTTGCGTGAGAATGTGGAGTTGGTGGCATGTGAAACCCGCATGTGGAGCATTTGTTTGTGTGGGATGCTCACCAAGCTTCATTTCTGTCCTAGGCACACAAAGGGCACTAAGCATAGAGTGTGAAAACTGAGTTTCCTTGAGAGCTGCTTGGAAGCCTGATGGTGTGTGAAGTTAGTGAGCCAAATGGAGTTGTTCTCCCACAAGAACCACTCGGCTGATCCTTCTTCAATATGCCCTTCACCAACATGCAGTGTTTCCTTGATTGAATTAGCTCTCACACCAATATTTGCGTTTAGAGCCTTTGCATTGAGGGCTATGTGAAAAGACCTGTGGAGCAGAAGTTGCGTGAGAATGTGGAGTTGGTGGCATGTGAAACCCGCATGTGGAGCATTCGTTTGTGTGGGATGCTCACCAAGCTTCATTTCAGTCCTAGGCACACAAAGGGCACTAAGCATAGAGTGTGAAAACTGAGTTTCCTTGAGAGCTGCTTGGAAGCCTGATGGTGTGTGAAGCTAGTGAGCCAAATGGAGTTGTTCTCCCACAAGAACCACTCGGCTGATCCTTCTTCAATATGCCCTTCACCAACATGCAGTGTTTCCTTGATTGAATTAGCTCTCACACCAATATTTGCGTCTAGAGCCTTTGCATTGAGGGCTATCTGAAAACGGCTGTGGCGCTGAAGTTGCCTGTGAATGTGGAGTTGGTGGCATGTGAAACCCGCATGTGGAGCATTTGTTTGTGTGGGATGCTCTACCAGGTTCATTCCTAGATAATGCACTCAAAGGGCACTAAGCATAGAGTGTGAAAACTGAGTTTCCTTGAGAGCTGCTAGGAAGCCTGATGGTGTGTGAAGTTAGTGAAGCAAATGGAGTTGTTCTCCCACAAGAACCACTCGGTTGATCCTTCTTCAATATGCCCTTCAGCAACATGCAGTGTTTCCTTGATTGAATTAGCTCTCACACCAATATTTGCGTCTAGAGCCTTTGCATTGAGGGCTATCTGAAAACGGCTGTGGCGCTGAAGTTGCCTGAGAATCTGGAGTTGGTGGCATGTGAAACCCGCATGTGGAGCATTCGTTTGTGTGGGATGCCCACCAAGCTTCATTTCAGTCCTAGGCACACCAAGGGCACTAAGCATAGAGTGTGAAAACTGAGTTTCCTTGAGAGCTGCTTGGAAGCCTGATGGTGTGTGAAGTTAGTGAGCCAAATGGAGTTGTTCTCCCACAAGAACCACTCGGCTGATCCTTCTTCAATATGCCCTTCAGCAACATGCAGTGTTTCCTTGATTGAATTAGCTCTCACACCAATATTTGCGTCTAGAGCCTTTGCATTGAGGACTATGGGAAAACACCTGTGGCGCCGATGTTGCGTGAGAATGTGGAGTTGGTGGCATGTGAAACCCGCATGTGGAGCATTCGTTTGTGTGGGATGCTCACCAAGCTTCATTTCTATCCTAGGCACACAAAGGGCACTAAGCATAGAGTGTGAAAACTGAGTTTCCTTGAGAGCTGCTTGGAAGCCTGATGGTGTGTGAAGTTAGTGAGCCAAATGGAGTTGTTCTCCCACAAGAATCACTCGGCTGATCCTTCTTCAATATGCCCTTCACCAACATGCAGTGTTTCCTTGATTGAATTAGCTCTCACACCAATATTTGAGTCTAGAGCCTTTGCATTGAGGGCTATGTGAAAACACCTGTGGAGCAGAAGTTGCCTGAGAATGTGGAGTTGGTGGCATGTGAAACCCGCATGTGGAGCATTCGTTTGTGTGGGATGCTCACCAAGCTTCATTTCAGTCCTAGGCACACAAAGGGCACTAAGCATAGAGTGTGAAAACTGAGTTTCCTTGAGAACTGCTTGGAAGCCTGATGGTGTGTGAAGTTAGTGAGCCAAATGGAGTTGTTCTCCCACAAGAACCACTCGGCTGATCCTTCTTCAATATGCCCTTCACCAACATGCAGTGTTTCCTTGATTGAATTAGCTCTCACACCAATATTTGCGTCTAGAGCCTTTGCATTGAGGGCTATCTGAAAACGGCTGTGGCGCTGAAGTTGCCTGTGAATGTGGAGTTGGTGGCATGTGAAACCCGCATGTGGAGCATTCGTTTGTGTGGGATGCTCTACTAGATTCTTTCCCAGATAATGCACTCAAAGGGCACTAAGCATAGAGTGTGAAATCTGAGTTTCCTTGAGAGCTGCTTGGAAGCCTGATGGTGTGTGAAGTTAGTGTGCCAAATGGAGTTGTTCTCCCACAAGAACCACTCGGCTGATCCTTCTTCAATATGCCCTTCACCAACATGCAGTGTTTCCTTGATTGAATTAGCTCTCACACCAATATTTGCGTCTAGAGCCTTTGCATTGAGGGCTATCTGAAAACGGCTGTGGCGCTGAAGTTGCCTGTGAATGTGGAGTTGGTGGCATGTGAAACCCGCATGTGGAGCATTCGTTTGTGTGGGATGCTCACCAAGCTTCATTTCTGTCCTAGTCACTCAAAGGGCACTAAGCATAGAGTGTGAAAACTGAGTTTCCTTGAGAGCTGCTTGGAAGCCTGATGGTGTGTGAAGCTAGTGAGCCAAATGGAGTTGTTCTCCCACAAGAACCACTCGGCTGATCCTTCTTCAATATGCCCTTCACCAACATGCCGTGTTTCCTTGATTGAATTAGCTCTCACACCAATATTTGCGTCTAGAGCCTTTGCATTGAGGGCTATCTGAAAACGGCTGTGGCGCTGAAGTTGCCTGTGAATGTGGAGTTGGTGGCATGTGAAACCCGCATGTGGAGCATTTGTTTGTGTGGGATGCTCTACCAGGTTCATTCCTAGATAATGCACTCAAAGGGCACTAAGCATAGAGTGTGAAAACTGAGTTTCCTTGAGAGCTGCTAGGAAGCCTGATGGTGTGTGAAGTTAGTGAGCCAAATGGAGTTGTTCTCCAACAAGAACCACTCGGTTGATCCTTCTTCAATATGCCCTTCAGCAACATGCAGTGTTTCCTTGATTGAATTAGCTCTCACACCAATATCTGCGTCTAGAGCCTTTGCATTGAGGGCTATCTGAAAACGGCTGTGGCGCTGAAGTTGCCTGAGAATGTGGAGTTGGTGGCATGTGAAACCCGCATGTGGAGCATTCGTTTGTGTGGGATGCCCACCAAGCTTCATTTCAGTCCTAGGCACACCAAGGGCACTAAGCATAGAGTGTGAAAACTGAGTTTCCTTGAGAGCTGCTTGGAAGCCTGATGGTGTGTGAAGTTAGTGAGCCAAATGGAGTTGTTCTCCCACAAGAACCACTCGGCTGATCCTTCTTCAATATGCCCTTCAGCAACATGCAGTGTTTCCTTGATTGAATTAGCTCTCACACCAATATTTGCGTCTAGAGCCTTTGCATTGAGGGCTATTGGAAAACACCTGTGGAGCCGAGGTTGCGTGAGAATGTGGAGTTGGTGGCATGTGAAACCCGCATGTGGAGCATTTGTTTGTGTGGGATGCTCACCAAGCTTCATTTCTGTCCTAGGCACACAAAGGGCACTAAGCATAGAGTGTGAAAACTGAGTTTCCTTGAGAGCTGCTTGGAAGCCTGATGGTGTGTGAAGTTAGTGAGCCAAATGGAGTTGTTCTCCCACAAGAACCACTCGGCTGATCCTTCTTCAATATGCCCTTCAGCAACATGCAGTGTTTCCTTGATTGAATTAGCTCTCACACCAATATTTGCGTTTAGAGCCTTTGCATTGAGGGCTATGTGAAAAGACCTGTGGAGCAGAAGTTGCGTGAGAATGTGGAGTTGGTGGCATGTGAAACCCGCATGTGGAGCATTCGTTTGTGTGGGATGCTCACCAAGCTTCATTTCAGTCCTAGGCACACAAAGGGCACTAAGCATAGATTGTGAAAACTGAGTTTCCTTGAGAGCTGCTTGGAAGCCTGATGGTGTGTGAAGTTAGTGAGCCAAATGGAGTTGTTCTCCCACAAGAACCACTCGGCTGATCCTTCTTCAATATGCCCTTCAGCAACATGCAGTGTTTCCTTGATTGAATTAGCTCTCACAACAATATTTGCGTCTAGAGCCTTTGCATTGAGGGCTATCTGAAAACGGCTGTGGCGCTGAAGTTGCCTGTGAATGTGGAGTTGGTGGCATGTGAAACCCGCATGTGGAGCATTCGTTTGTGTGGGATGCTCTACCAGGTTCATTCCTAGATAATGCACTCAAACGGCACTAAGCATAGAGTGTGAAAACTGAGTTTCCTTGAGAGCTGCTAGGAAGCCTGATGGTGTGTGAAGTTAGTGAAGCAAATGGAGTTGTTCTCCCACAAGAACCACTCGGCTGATCCTTCTTCAATATGCCCTTCACCAACATGCAGTGTTTCCTTCATTGAATTAGCTCTCACACCAATATTTGCGTCTAGAGCCTTTGCATTGAGGGCTATCTGAAAATGGCTGTGGCGCTGAAGTTGCGTGAGAATGTGGAGTTGGTGGCATGTGAAACCCGCATGTGGAGCATTCGTTTGTGTGGGATGCTCACCAAGCTTCATTTCTGTCCTAGTCACTCAAAGGGCACTAAGCCTAGAGTGTGAAAACTGAGTTTCCTTGAGAGCTGCTTGGAAGCCTGATGGTGTGTGAAGTTAGTGAGCCAAATGGAGTTGTTCTCCCACAAGAACCACTTGGCTGGTCCTTCTTCAATATGCCCTTAACCAACATGCAGTGTTTCCTTGATTGAATTAGCTCTCACACCAATATTTGCGTCTAGAGCCTTTGCATTGAGGGCTATCTGAAAACGGCTGTGGCGCTGAAGTTGCCTGTGAATGTGGAGTTGGTGGCATGTGAAACCCGCATGTGGAGCATTCGTTTGTGTGGGATGCTCCACCAGGTTCATTCCTAGATAATGCTGTGAAAGGGCACTAAGCATAGAGTGTGAAAACTGAGTTTCCTTGAGAGCTGCTAGGAAGCCTGATGGTGTGTGAAGTTAGTGAAGCAAATGGAGTTGTTCTCCCACAAGAACCACTCGGCTGATCCTTCTTCAATATGCCCTTCAGCAACATGCAGTGTTTCCTTGATTGAATTAGCTCTCACACAAATATTTGCGTCTAGAGCCTTTGCATTGAGGGCTATCTGAAAATGGCTGTGGCGCTGAAGTTGCCTGAGAATGTGGAGTTGGTGGCATGTGAAACCCGCATGTGGAGCATTCGTTTGTGTGGGATGCTCACCAAACTTCATTTCAGTCCTAGGCACACAAAGGGCACTAAGCATAGAGTGTGAAAACTGAGTTTCCTTGAGAGCTGCTTGGAAGCCTGACGGTGTGTGAAGTTAGTGAGCCAAATGGAGTTGTTCTCCCACAAAAACCACTCGGCTGATCCTTCTTCAATATGCCCTTCACCAACATGCAGTGTTTCCTTGATTGAATTAGCTCTCACACCAATATTTGCATCTAGAGCCTTTGCATTGAGGGCTATCTGAAAACGGCTGTGGCGCTGAAGTTGCCTGTGAATGTGGAGTTGGTGGCATGTGAAACCCGCATGTGGAGCATTCGTTTGTGTGGGATGCTCTACCAGGTTCATTCCTAGATAATGCACTCAAAGGGCACTAAGCATAGAGTGTGAAAACTGAGTTTCCTTGAGAGCTGCTTGGAAGCCTGATGGTGTGTGAAGTTAGTGTGCTAAATGTTGTTGTTCTCCCACAAGAACCACTCGGCTGATCCTTCTTCAATATGCCCTTCACCAACATGCAGTGTTTCCTTGATTGAATTAGCTCTCACACCAATATTTGCGTCTAGAGCCTTTGCATTGAGGGCTATCTGAAAATGGCTGTGGCGCTGAAGTTGCCTGTGAATGTGGAGTTGGTGGCATGTGAAACCCGCATGTGGAGCATTCGTTTGTATGGGATGCTCACCAAGCTTCATTTCTGTCCTAGTCACTCAAAGGGCACTAAGCATAGAGTGTGAAAACTGAGTTTCCTTGAGAGCTGCTTGGAAGCCTGATGGTGTGTGAAGTTAGTGAGCCAAATGGAGTTGTTCTCCCACAAGAACCACTTGGCTGGTCCTTCTTCAATATGCCCTTCACCAACATGCAGTGTTTCCTTGATTGAATTAGCTCTCACAACAATATTTGCGTCCAGAGCCTTTGCATTGAGGGCTATCTGAAAATGGCTGTGGCGCTGAAGTTGCCTGTGAATGTGGATTTGGTGGCATGTGAAACCCGCATGTGGAGCATTCGTTTGTGTGGGATGCTCTACGAGGTTCATTCCTAGAAAATGCACTCAAAGGGCACTAAGCCTAGAGTGTGAAAACTGAGTTTCCTTGAGAGCTGCTTGGAAGCCTGATGGTGTGTGAAGTTAGTGAGCCAAATGGAGTTGTTCTCCCACAAGAACCACTCGGCTGATCCTTCTTCAATATGCCCTTCACCAACATGCAGTGTTTCCTTGATTGAATTAGCTCTCACACCAATATTTGCGTCTAGAGCCTTTGCATTGAGGGCTATCTGAAAATGGCTGTGGCGCTGAAGTTGCCTGTGAATGTGGAGTTGGTGGCATGTGAAACCCGCATGTGGAGCATTCGTTTGTGTGGGATGCTCTACTAGATTCATTCCCAGATAATGCACTCAAAGGGCACTAAGCATAGAGTGTGAAATCTGAGTTTCCTTGAGAGCTGCTTGGAAGCCTGATGGTGTGTGAAGTTAGTGTGCCAAATGGAGTTGTTCTCCCACAAGAACCACTTGGCTGATCCTTCTTCAATATGCCCTTCACCAACATGCAGTGTTTCCTTGATTGAATTAGCTCTCACACCAATATTTGCGTCTAGAGCCTTTGCATTGAGGGCTATCTGAAAACGGCTGTGGCGCTGAAGTTGCCTGTGAATGTGGAGTTGGTGGCATGTGAAACCCGCATGTGGAGCATTCGTTTGTGTGGGATGCTCACCAAGCTTCATTTCTGTCCTAGTCACTCAAAGGGCACTAAGCATAGAGTGTGAAAACTGAGTTTCATTGAGAGCTGCTTGGAAGCCTGATGGTGTGTGAAGCTAGTGAGCCAAATGGAGTTGTTCTCCCACAAGAACCACTCGGCTGATCCTTCTTCAATATGCCCTTCACCAACATGCAGTGTTTCCTTGATTGAATTAGCTCTCACACCAATATTTGCGTCTAGAGCCTTTGCATTGAGGGCTATCTGAAAACGGCTGTGGCGCTGAAGTTGCCTGTGAATGTGGAGTTGGTGGCATGTGAAACCCGCATGTGGAGCATTTATTTGTGTGGGATGCTCTACCAGGTTCATTCCTAGATAATGCAGTGAAAGGGCACTAAGCATAGAGTGTGAAAACTGAGTTTCCTTGAGAGCTGCTTGGAAGCCTGATGGTGTGTGAAGTTAGTGAAGCAAATGGAGTTGTTCTCCCACAAGAACCACTTGGCTGATCCTTCTTCAATATGCCCTTCAGCAACATGCAGTGTTTCCTTGATTGAATTAGCTCTCACACCAATATTTGCGTCTAGAGCCTTTGCATTGAGGGCTATCTGAAAACGGCTGTGGCGCTGAAGTTGCCTGAGAATGTGGAGTTGGTGGCATGTGAAACCCGCATGTGGAGCATTCGTTTGTGTGGGATGCCCACCAAGCTTCATTTCAGTCCTAGGCACACCAAGGGCACTAAGCATAGAGTGTGAAAACTGAGTTTCCTTGATAGCTGCTTGGAAGCCTGATGGTGTGTGAAGTTAGTGAGCCAAATGGAGTTGTTCTCCCACAAGAACCACTCGGCTGATCCTTCTTCAATATGCCCTTCAGCAACATGCATTGTTTCCTTGATTGAATTAGCTCTCACACCAATATTTGCGTCTAGAGCCTTTGCATTGAGGGCTATTGGAAAACACCTGTGGAGCCGAGGTTGCGTGAGAATGTGGAGTTGGTGGCATGTGAAACCCGCATGTGGAGCATTTGTTTGTGTGGGATGCTCACCAAGCTTCATTTCTGTCCTAGGCACACAAAGGGCACTAAGCATAGAGTGTGAAAACTGAGTTTCCTTGAGAGCTGCTTGGAAGCCTGATGGTGTGTGAAGTTAGTGAGCCAAATGGAGTTGTTCTCCCACAAGAACCACTCGGCTGATCCTTATTCAATATGCCCTTCACCAACATGCAGTGTTTCCTTGATTGAATTAGCTCTCACACCAATATTTGCGTTTAGAGCCTTTGCACTGAGGGCTATGTGAAAAGACCTGTGGAGCAGAAGTTGCGTGAGAATGTGGAGTTGGTGGCATGTGAAACCCGCATGTGGAGCATTCGTTTGTGTGGGATGCTCTACCAGGTTCATTCCTAGATAATGCACTCAAAGGGCACTAAGCATAGAGTGTGAAAACTGAGTTTCCTTGAGAGCTGCTTGGAAGCCTGATGGTGTGTGAAGTTAGTGAGCCAAATGGAGTTGTTCTCCCACAAGAACCACTCGGCTGATCCTTCTTCAATATGCCCTTCAGCAACATGCAGTGTTTCCTTGATTGAATTAGCTCTCACACCAATATTTGCGTCTAGAGCCTTTGCATTGAGGGCTATCTGAAAACGGCTGTGGCGCTGAAGTTGCCTGTGAATGTGGAGTTGGTGGCATGTGAAACCCGCATGTGGAGCATTCGTTTGTGTGGGATGCTCTACCAGGTTCATTCCTAGATAATGCACTCAAACGGCACTAAGCATAGAGTGTGAAAACTGAATTTCCTTGAGAGCTGCTTGGAAGCCTGATGGTGTGTGAAGTTAGTGAGCCAAATGGAGTTGTTCTCCCACAAGAACCACTCGGCTGATCCTTCTTCAATATGCCCTTCACCAACATGCAGTGTTTCCTTGATTGAATTAGCTCTCACACCAATATTTGCGTCTAGAGCCTTTGCATTGAGGGCTATTGGAAAACACCTGTGGAGCCGAGGTTGCGTGAGAATGTGGAGTTGGTGGCATGTGAAACCCGCATGTGGAGCATTTGTTTGTGTGGGATGCTCACCAAGCTTCATTTCTGTCCTAGGCACACAAAGGGCACTAAGCATAGAGTGTGAAAACTGAGTTTCCTTGAGAGCTGCTTGGAAGCCTGATGGTGTGTGAAGTTAGTGAGCCAAATGGAGTTGTTCTCCCACAAGAACCACTCGGCTGATCCTTCTTCAATATGCCCTTCACCAACATGCAGTGTTTCCTTGATTGAATTAGCTCTCACACCAATATTTGCGTTTAGAGCCTTTGCATTGAGGGCTATGTGAAAAGACCTGTGGAGCAGAAGTTGCGTGAGAATGTGGAGTTGGTGGCATGTGAAACCCGCATGTGGAGCATTCGTTTGTGTGGGATGCTCACCAAGCTTCATTTCAGTCCTAGGCACACAAAGGGCACTAAGCATAGATTGTGAAAACTGAGTTTCCTTGAGAGCTGCTTGGAAGCCTGATGGTGTGTGAAGTTAGTGAGCCAAATGGAGTTGTTCTCCCACAAGAACCACTCGGCTGATCCTTCTTCAATATGCCCTTCAGCAACATGCAGTGTTTCCTTGATTGAATTAGCTCTCACACAAATATTTGCGTCTAGAGCCTTTGCATTGAGGGCTATCTGAAAACGGCTGTGGCGCTGAAGTTGCCTGTGAATGTGGAGTTGGTGGCATGTGAAACCCGCATGTGGAGCATTCGTTTGTGTGGGATGCTCTACCAGGTTCATTCCTAGATAATGCACTCAAACGGCACTAAGCATAGAGTGTGAAAACTGAATTTCCTTGAGAGCTGCTTGGAAGCCTGATGGTGTGTGAAGTTAGTGAGCCAAATGGAGTTGTTCTCGCACAAGAACCACTCGGCTGATCCTTCTTCAATATGCCCTTCACCAACATGCAGTGTTTCCTTGATTGAATTAGCTCTCACACCAATATTTGCGTCTAGAGCCTTTGCATTGAGGGCTATCTGAAAATGGCTGTGGCGCTGAAGTTGCGTGAGAATGTGGAGTTGGTGGCATGTGAAACCCGCATGTGGAGCATTCGTTTGTGTGGGATGCTCACCAAGCTTCATTTCTGTCCTAGTCACTCAAAGGGCACTAAGCCTAGAGTGTGAAAACTGAGTTTCCTTGAGAGCTGCTTGGAAGCCTGATGGTGTGTGAAGTTAGTGAGCCAAATGGAGTTGTTCTCCCACAAGAACCACTTGGCTGGTCCTTCTTCAATATGCCCTTAACCAACATGCAGTGTTTCCTTGATTGAATTAGCTCTCACACCAATATTTGCGTCTAGAGCCTTTGCATTGAGGGCTATCTGAAAACGGCTGTGGCGCTGAAGTTGCCTGTGAATGTGGAGTTGGTGGCATGTGAAACCCGCATGTGGAGCATTCGTTTGTGTGGGATGCTCTACCAGGTTCATTCGTAGATAATGCACTCAAAGGGCACTAAGCTTAGAGTGTGAAAACTGAGTTTCCTTGAGAGCTGCTTGGAAGCCTGATGGTGTGTGAAGTTAGTGAGCCAAATGGAGTTGTTCTCCCACAAGAACCACTCGGCTGATCCTTCTTCAATATGCCCTTCACCAACATGCAGTGTTTCCTTGATTGAATTAGCTCTCACACCAATATTTGCGTCTAGAGCCTTTGCATTGAGGGCTATCTGAAAATGGCTGTGGCGCTGAAGTTGCGTGAGAAAGTGGAGTTGGTGGCATGTGAAACCCGCATGTGGAGCATTCGTTTGTGTGGGATGCTCACCAAACTTCATTTCAGTCCAAGGCACTCAAAGGGCACTAAGCATAGAGTGTGAAAACTGAGTTTCCTTGAGAGCTGCTTGGAAGCCTGATGGTGTGTGAAGTTAGTGAGCCAAATGGAGTTGTTCTCCCACAAGAACCACTCGGCTGATCCTTCTTCAATATGCCCTTCACCAACATGCAGTGTTTCCTTGATTGAATTAGCTCTCACACCAATATTTGGGTCTAGAGCCTTTGCATTGAGGGCTATCTGAAAACGGCTGTGGCGCTGAAGTTGCCTGTGAATGTGGAGTTGGTGGCATGTGAAACCCGCATGTGGAGCATTCGTTTGTGTGGGATGCTCTACCAGGTTCATTCCTAGATAATGCACTCAAAGGGCACTAAGCATAGAGTGTGAAAACTGAGTTTCCTTGAGAGCTGCTTGGAAGCCTGATGGTGTGTGAAGTTAGTGAGCCAAATGGAGTTGTTCTCCCACAAGAACCACTCGGCTGATCCTTCTTCAATATGCCCTTCAGCAACATGCAGTGTTTCCTTGATTGAATTAGCTCTCACACCAATATTTGCGTCTAGAGCCTTTGCATTGAGGGCTATCTGAAAACGGCTGTGGCGCTGAAGTTGCCTGAGAATGTGGAGTTGGTGGCATGTGAAACCCGCATGTGGAGCATTCGTTTGTGTGGGATGCCCACCAAGCTTCATTTCAGTCCTAGGCACACAAAGGGCACTAAGCATAGAGTGTGAAAACTGAGTTTCCTTGAGAGCTGCTTGGAAGCCTGATGGTGTGTGAAGTTAGTGAGCCAAATGGAGTTGTTCTCCCACAAGAACCACTCGGCTGATCCTTCTTCAATATGCCCTTCACCAACATGCAGTGTTTCCTTGATTGAATTAGCTCTCACACCAATATTTGCGTCTAGAGCCTTTGCATTGAGGGCTATCTGAAAACGGCTGTGGCGCTGAAGTTGCCTGTGAATGTGGAGTTGGTGGCATGTGAAACCCGCATGTGGAGCATTCGTTTGTGTGGGATGCTCACCAAGCTTCATTTCAGTCCTAGGCACACAAAGGGCACTAAGCATAGAGTGTGAAAACTGAGTTTCCTTGAGAGCTGCTTGGAAGCCTGATGGTGTGTGAAGTTAGTGAGCCAAATGGAGTTGTTCTCCCACAAGAACCACTCGGCTGATCCTTCTTCAATATGCCCTTCACCAACATGCAGTGTTTCCTTGATTGAATTAGCTCTCACACCAATATTTGCGTCTAGAGCCTTTGCATTGAGGGCTATCTGAAAACGGCTGTGGCGCTGAAGTTGCCTGTGAATGTGGAGTTGGTGGCATGTGAAACCCGCATGTGGAGCATTCGTTTGTGTGGGATGCTCTACCAGGTTCATTCCTAGATAATGCACTCAAAGGGCACTAAGCATAGAGTGTGAAAACTGAATTTCCTTGAGAGCTGCTTGGAAGCCTGATGGTGTGTGAAGTTAGTGAGCCAAATGGAGTTGTTCTCCCACAAGAACCACTCGGCTGATCCTTCTTCAATATGCCCTTCACCAACATGCAGTGTTTCCTTGATTGAATTAGCTCTCACACCAATATTTGCGTCTAGAGCCTTTGCATTGAGGGCTATCTGAAAATGGCTGTGGCGCTGAAGTTGCGTGAGAATGTGGAGTTGGTGGCATGTGAAACCCGCATGTGGAGCATTCGTTTGTGTGGGATGCTCACCAAACTTCATTTCAGTCCTAGGCACTCAAAGCGCACTAAGCATAGAGTGTGAAAACTGAGTTTCCTTGAGAGCTGCTTGGAAGCCTGATGGTGTGTGAAGTTAGTGAGCCAAATGGAGTTGTTCTCCCACAAGAACCACTCGCCTGATCCTTCTTCAATATGCCCTTCACCAACATGCAGTGTTTCCTTGATTGAATTAGCTCTCACACCAATATTTGCGTCTAGAGTCTTTGCATTGAGGGCTATCTGAAAACGGCTGTGGCGCTGAAGTTGCCTGTGAATGTGGAGTTGGTGGCATGTGAAACCCGCATGTGGAGCATTCGTTTGTGTGGGATGCTCTACCAGGTTCATTCCTAGATAATGCACTCAAAGGGCACTAAGCATAGAGTGTGAAAACTGAGTTTCCTTGAGAGCTGCTTGGAAGCCTGATGGTGTGTGAAGTTAGTGAGCCAAATGGAGTTGTTCTCCCACAAGAACCACTCGGCTGATCCTTCTTCAATATGCCCTTCAGCAACATGCAGTGTTTCCTTGATTGAATTAGCTCTCACACCAATATTTGCGTCTAGAGCCTTAGCATTGAGGGCTATCTGAAAATGGCTGTGGCGCTGAAGTTGCCTGTGAATGTGGAGTTGGTGGCACGTGAAACCCGCATGTGGAGCATTCGTTATTGTGTAATGCTCTACTAGATTCATTCCCAGATAATGCACTCAAAGGGCACTAAGCATAGAGTGTGAAAACTGAGTTTCCTTGAGAGCTGCTTGGAAGCCTGATGGTGTGTGAAGTTAGTGTGCCAAATGGAGTTGTTCTCCCGCAAGAACCACTTGGCTGATCCTTCTTCAATATGCCCTTCAGCAACATGCAGTGTTTCCTTGATTGAATTAGCTCTCACACCAATATTTGCGTCTAGAGCCTTTGCATTGAGGGCTATCTGAAAACGGCTGTGGCGCTGAAGTTGCCTGTGAATGTGGAGTTGGTGGCATGTGAAACCCGCATGTGGAGCATTCGTTTGTGTGGGATGCCCACCAAGCTTCATTTCAGTCCTAGGCACACCAAGGGCACTAAGCATAGAGTGTGAAAACTGAGTTTCCTTGAGAGCTGCTTGGAAGCCTGATGGTGTGTGAAGTTAGTGAGCCAAATGGAGTTGTTCTCCCACAAGAACCACTCGGCTGATCCTTCTTCAATATGCCCTTCAGCAACATGCAGTGTTTCCTTGATTGAATTAGCTCTCACACCAATATTTGCGTCTAGAGCCTTTGCATTGAGGGCTATCTGAAAACGGCTGTGGCGCTGAAGTTGCCTGTGAATGTGGAGTTGGTGGCACGTGAAACCCGCATGTGGAGCATTCGTTATTGTGGGATGCTCTACTAGATTCATTCCCAGATAATGCACTCAAAGGGCACTAAGCATAGAGTGTGAAAACTGAGTTTCCTTGAGAGCTGCTTGGAAGCCTGATGATGTGTGAAGTTAGTGAAGAAAATGGAGTTGTTCTCCCACAAGAACCACTCGGCTGATCCTTCTTCAATATGCCCTTCAGCAACATGCAGTGTTTCCTTGATTGAATTAGCTCTCACACCAATATTTGCGTCTAGAGCCTTTGCATTGAGGGCTATCTGAAAATGGCTGTGGCGCTGAAGTTGCGTGAGAATGTGGAGTTGGTGGCATGTGAAACCTGCATGTGGAGCATTCGTTTGTGTGGGATGCTCACCAAGCTTCATTTCAGTCCTAGTCACTCAAAGGGCACTAAGCATAGAGTGTGAAAACTGAGTTTCCTTGAGAGCTGCTTGGAAGCCTGATGGTGTGTGAAGTTAGTGAGCCAAATGGAGTTGTTCTCCCACAAGAACCACTCGGCTGATCCTTCTTCAATATGCCCTTCAGCAACATGCAGTGTTTCCTTGATTGAATTAGCTCTCACACCGATATTTGCGTCTAGAGCCTTTGCATTGAGGGCTATCTGAAAATGGCTGTGGCGCTGAAGTTGCCTGTGAATGTGGAGTTGGTGGCATGTGAAACCCGCATTTGGAGCATTCGTTTGTGTGGGATGCTCACCAAGCTTCATTTCTGTCCTAGTCACTCAAAGGGCACTAAGCCTAGAGTGTGAAAACTGAGTTTCCTTGAGAGCTGCTTGGAAGCCTGATGGTGTGTGAAGCTAGTGAGCCAAATGGAGTTGTTCTCCCACAAGAACCACTCGGCTGATCCTTCTTCAATATGCCCTTCACCAACATGCAGTGTTTCCTTGATTGAATTAGCTCTCACACCATTATTTGCGTCTAGAGCCTTTGCATTGAGGGCTATCTGAAAACGGCTGTGGCGCTGAAGTTGCCTGTGAATGTGGAGTTGGTGGCATGTGAAACCCGCATGTGGAGCATTCGTTTGTGTGGGATGCTCTACCAGGTTCATTCCTAGATAATGCACTCAAAGGGCACTAAGCATAGAGTGTGAAAACTGAGTTTCCTTGAGAGCTGCTTGGAAGCCTGATGGTGTGTGAAGTTAGTGAGCCAAATGGAGTTGTTCTCCCACAAGAACCACTCGGCTGATCCTTCTTCAATATGCCCTTCAGCAACATGCAGTGTTTCCTTGATTGAATTAGCTCTCACACAAATATTTGCGTCTAGAGCCTTTGCATTGAGGGCTATCTGAAAACGGCTGTGGCGCTGAAGTTGCCTGTGAATGTGGAGTTGGTGGCATGTGAAACCCGCATGTGGAGCATTCATTTGTGTGGGATGCTCACCAAGCTTCATTTCAGTCCTAGGCACACCAAGGGCACTAAGCATAGAGTGTGAAAACTGAGTTTCCTTGAGAGCTGCTTGGAAGCCTGATGGTGTGTGAAGTTAGTGAGCCAAATGGAGTTGTTCTCCCACAAGAACCACTCGGCTGATCCTTCTTCAATATGCCCTTCACCAACATGCAGTGTTTCCTTGATTGAATTAGCTCTCACACCAATATTTGCGTCTAGAGCCTTTGCATTGAGGGCTATCTGAAAACAGCTGTGGCGCTGAAGTTGCCTGTGAATGTGGAGTTGGTGGCACGTGAAACCCGCATGTGGAGCATTCGTTATTGTGGGATGCTCTACTAGATTCATTCCCAGATAATGCACTCAAAGGGCACTAAGCATAGAGTGTGAAAACTGAGTTTCCTTGAGAGCTGCTTGGAAGCCTGATGGTGTGTGAAGTTAGTGAGCCAAATGGAGTTGTTCTCCCACAAGAACCACTCGCCTGATCCTTCTTCAATATGCCCTTCACCAACATGCAGTGTTTCCTTGATTGAATTAGCTCTCACACCAATATTTGCGTCTAGAGCCTTTGCATTGAGGGCTATCTGAAAACACCTGTGGCGCCGAGGTTGCGTGAGAATGTGGAGTTGGTGGCATGTGAAACCCGCATGTGGAGCATTCGTTTGTGTGGGATGCTCACCAAGCTTCATTTCAGTCCTAGGCACACAAGGGGCACTAAGCATAGAGTGTGAAAACTGAGTTTCCTTGAGAGCTGCTTGAAAGCCTGATGGTGTGTGAAGTTAGTGAGCCAAATGGAGTTGTTCTCCCACAAGAACCACTTGGCTGGTCCTTCTTCAATATGCCCTTAACCAACATGCAGTGTTTCCTTGATTGAATTAGCTCTCACACCAATATTTGCGTCTAGAGCCTTTGCATTGAGGGCTATCTGAAAACGGCTGTGGCGCTGAAGTTGCCTGTGAATGTGGAGTTGGTGGCATGTGAAACCCGCATGTGGAGCATTCGTTTGTGTGGGATGCTCTACCAGGTTCATTCGTAGATAATGCACTCAAAGGGCACTAAGCTTAGAGTGTGAAAACTGAGTTTCCTTGAGAGCTGCTTGGAAGCCTGATGGTGTGTGAAGTTAGTGAGCCAAATGGAGTTGTTCTCCCACAAGAACCACTCGGCTGATCCTTCTTCAATATGCCCTTCACCAACATGCAGTGTTTCCTTGATTGAATTAGCTCTCACACCAATATTTGCGTCTAGAGCCTTTGCATTGAGGGCTATCTGAAAATGGCTATGGCGCTGAAGTTGCGTGAGAAAGTGGAGTTGGTGGCATGTGAAACCCGCATGTTGAGCATTCGTTTGTGTGGGATGCTCACCAAACTTCATTTCAGTCCAAGGCACTCAAAGGGCACTAAGCATAGAGTGTGAAAACTGAGTTTCCTTGAGAGCTGCTTGGAAGCCTGATGGTGTGTGAAGTTAGTGAGCCAAATGGAGTTGTTCTCCCACAAGAACCACTCGGCTGATCCTTCTTCAATATGCCCTTCACCAACATGCAGTGTTTCCTTGATTGAATTAGCTCTCACACCAATATTTGCGTCTAGAGCCTTTGCATTGAGGGCTATCTGAAAACGGCTGTGGCGCTGAAGTTGCCTGAGAATGTGGAGTTGGTGGCATGTGAAACCCGCATGTGGAGCATTCGTTTGTGTGGGATGCTCACCAAGCTTCATTTCAGTCCTAGGCACACAAAGGGCACTAAGCATAGAGTGTGAAAACTGAGTTTCCTTGAGAGCTGCTTGGAAGCCTGATGGTGTGTGAAGTTAGTGAGCCAAATGGAGTTGTTCTCCCACAAGAACCACTCGGCTGATCCTTCTTCAATATGCCCTTCACCAACATGCAGTGTTTCCTTGATTGAATTAGCTCTCACACCAATATTTGCGTCTAGAGCCTTTGCATTGAGGGCTATCTGAAAACGGCTGTGGCGCTGAAGTTGCCTGTGAATGTGGAGTTGGTGGCATGTGAAACCCGCATGTGGAGCATTCGTTTGTGTGGGATGCTCACCAAGCTTCATTTCAGTCCTAGGCACACAAAGGGCACTAAGCATAGAGTGTGAAAACTGAGTTTCCTTGAGAGCTGCTTGGAAGCCTGATGGTGTGTGAAGTTAGTGAGCCAAATGGAGTTGTTCTCCCACAAGAACCACTCGGCTGATCCTTCTTCAATATGCCCTTCACCAACATGCAGTGTTTCCTTGATTGAATTAGCTCTCACACCAATATTTGCGTCTAGAGCCTTTGCATTGAGGGCTATCTGAAAACGGCTGTGGCGCTGAAGTTGCCTGTGAATGTGGAGTTGGTGGCATGTGAAACCCGCATGTGGAGCATTCGTTTGTGTGGGATGCTCTACCAGGTTCATTCCTAGATAATGCACTCAAAGGGCACTAAGCATAGAGTGTGAAAACTGAATTTCCTTGAGAGCTGCTTGGAAGCCTGATGGTGTGTGAAGTTAGTGAGCCAAATGGAGTTGTTCTCCCACAAGAACCACTCGGCTGATCCTTCTTCAATATGCCCTTCACCAACATGCAGTGTTTCCTTGATTGAATTAGCTCTCACACCAATATTTGCGTCTAGAGCCTTTGCATTGAGGGCTATCTGAAAATGGCTGTGGCGCTGAAGTTGCGTGAGAATGTGGAGTTGGTGGCATGTGAAACCCGCATGTGGAGCATTCGTTTGTGTGGGATGCTCACCAAACTTCATTTCAGTCCTAGGCACTCAAAGCGCACTAAGCATAGAGTGTGAAAACTGAGTTTCCTTGAGAGCTGCTTGGAAGCCTGATGGTGTGTGAAGTTAGTGAGCCAAATGGAGTTGTTCTCCCACAAGAACCACTCGCCTGATCCTTCTTCAATATGCCCTTCACCAACATGCAGTGTTTCCTTGATTGAATTAGCTCTCACACCAATATTTGCGTCTAGAGTCTTTGCATTGAGGGCTATCTGAAAACGGCTGTGGCGCTGAAGTTGCCTGTGAATGTGGAGTTGGTGGCATGTGAAACCCGCATGTGGAGCATTCGTTTGTGTGGGATGCTCTACCAGGTTCATTCCTAGATAATGCACTCAAAGGGCACTAAGCATAGAGTGTGAAAACTGAGTTTCCTTGAGAGCTGCTTGGAAGCCTGATGGTGTGTGAAGTTAGTGAGCCAAATGGAGTTGTTCTCCCACAAGAACCACTCGGCTGATCCTTCTTCAATATGCCCTTCAGCAACATGCAGTGTTTCCTTGATTGAATTAGCTCTCACACCAATATTTGCGTCTAGAGCCTTTGCATTGAGGGCTATCTGAAAATGGCTGTGGCGCTGAAGTTGCCTGTGAATGTGGAGTTGGTGGCACGTGAAACCCGCATGTGGAGCATTCGTTATTGTGTAATGCTCTACTAGATTCATTCCCAGATAATGCACTCAAAGGGCACTAAGCATAGAGTGTGAAAACTGAGTTTCCTTGAGAGCTGCTTGGAAGCCTGATGGTGTGTGAAGTTAGTGTGCCAAATGGAGTTGTTCTCCCGCAAGAACCACTTGGCTGATCCTTCTTCAATATGCCCTTCAGCAACATGCAGTGTTTCCTTGATTGAATTAGCTCTCACACCAATATTTGCGTCTAGAGCCTTTGCATTGAGGGCTATCTGAAAACGGCTGTGGCGCTGAAGTTGCCTGTGAATGTGGAGTTGGTGGCATGTGAAACCCGCATGTGGAGCATTCGTTTGTGTGGGATGCCCACCAAGCTTCATTTCAGTCCTAGGCACACCAAGGGCACTAAGCATAGAGTGTGAAAACTGAGTTTCCTTGAGAGCTGCTTGGAAGCCTGATGGTGTGTGAAGTTAGTGAGCCAAATGGAGTTGTTCTCCCACAAGAACCACTCGGCTGATCCTTCTTCAATATGCCCTTCAGCAACATGCAGTGTTTCCTTGATTGAATTAGCTCTCACACCAATATTTGCGTCTAGAGCCTTTGCATTGAGGGCTATCTGAAAACGGCTGTGGCGCTGAAGTTGCCTGTGAATGTGGAGTTGGTGGCACGTGAAACCCGCATGTGGAGCATTCGTTATTGTGGGATGCTCTACTAGATTCATTCCCAGATAATGCACTCAAAGGGCACTAAGCATAGAGTGTGAAAACTGAGTTTCCTTGAGAGCTGCTTGGAAGCCTGATGATGTGTGAAGTTAGTGAAGAAAATGGAGTTGTTCTCCCACAAGAACCACTCGCCTGATCCTTCTTCAATATGCCCTTCAGCAACATGCAGTGTTTCCTTGATTGAATTAGCTCTCACACCAATATTTGCGTCTAGAGCCTTTGCATTGAGGGCTATCTGAAAATGGCTGTGGCGCTGAAGTTGCCTGTGAATGTGGAGTTGGTGGCATGTGAAACCCGCATGTGGAGCATTCGTTTGTGTGGGATGCTCACCAAGCTTCATTTCAGTCCTAGTCACTCAAAGGGCACTAAGCATAGAGTGTGAAAACTGAGTTTCCTTGAGAGCTGCTTGGAAGCCTGATGGTGTGTGAAGTTAGTGAGCCAAATGGAGTTGTTCTCCCACAAGAACCACTCGGCTGATCCTTCTTCAATATGCCCTTCAGCAACATGCAGTGTTTCCTTGATTGAATTAGCTCTCACACCGATATTTGCGTCTAGAGCCTTTGCATTGAGGGCTATCTGAAAATGGCTGTGGCGCTGAAGTTGCCTGTGAATGTGGAGTTGGTGGCATGTGAAACCCGCATTTGGAGCATTCGTTTGTGTGGGATGCTCACCAAGCTTCATTTCTGTCCTAGTCACTCAAAGGGCACTAAGCCTAGAGTGTGAAAACTGAGTTTCCTTGAGAGCTGCTTGGAAGCCTGATGGTGTGTGAAGCTAGTGAGCCAAATGGAGTTGTTCTCCCACAAGAACCACTCGGCTGATCCTTTCTTCAATATGCCCTTCACCAACATGCAGTGTTTCCTTGATTGAATTAGCTCTCACACCATTATTTGCGTCTAGAGCCTTTGCATTGAGGGCTATCTGAAAACGGCTGTGGCGCTGAAGTTGCCTGTGAATGTGGAGTTGGTGGCATGTGAAACCCGCATGTGGAGCATTCGTTTGTGTGGGATGCTCTACCAGGTTCATTCCTAGATAATGCACTCAAAGGGCACTAAGCATAGAGTGTGAAAACTGAGTTTCCTTGAGAGCTGCTTGGAAGCCTGATGGTGTGTGAAGTTAGTGAGCCAAATGGAGTTGTTCTCCCACAAGAACCACTCGGCTGATCCTTCTTCAATATGCCCTTCAGCAACATGCAGTGTTTCCTTGATTGAATTAGCTCTCACACAAATATTTGCGTCTAGAGCCTTTGCATTGAGGGCTATCTGAAAACGGCTGTGGCGCTGAAGTTGCCTGTGAATGTGGAGTTGGTGGCATGTGAAACCCGCATGTGGAGCATTCGTTTGTGTGGGATGCTCACCAAGCTTCATTTCAGTCCTAGGCACACCAAGGGCACTAAGCATAGAGTGTGAAAACTGAGTTTCCTTGAGAGCTGCTTGGAAGCCTGATGGTGTGTGAAGTTAGTGAGCCAAATGGAGTTGTTCTCCCACAAGAACCACTCGGCTGATCCTTCTTCAATATGCCCTTCACCAACATGCAGTGTTTCCTTGATTGAATTAGCTCTCACACCAATATTTGCGTCTAGAGCCTTTGCATTGAGGGCTATCTGAAAACAGCTGTGGCGCTGAAGTTGCCTGTGAATGTGGAGTTGGTGGCACGTGAAACCCGCATGTGGAGCATTCGTTATTGTGGGATGCTCTACTAGATTCATTCCCAGATAATGCACTCAAAGGGCACTAAGCATAGAGTGTGAAAACTGAGTTTCCTTGAGAGCTGCTTGGAAGCCTGATGGTGTGTGAAGTTAGTGAGCCAAATGGAGTTGTTCTCCCACAAGAACCACTCGCCTGATCCTTCTTCAATATGCCCTTCACCAACATGCAGTGTTTCCTTGATTGAATTAGCTCTCACA
>NW_026698979.1:0-38758 GCF_030435755.1 Ochotona princeps | reverse complement strand
GACACGTACATAGAGAAGGCCTTTGCAAACAGTATGGCGGCAGCCGTGGTGCAGTTCCCTGGTGAGTGCAAGAAGGCTCTTCTACAGAAGTAGACCACATCCCCACCAGAGCGTTGACAAAACGTGTAACTGACAGAACACATAAGAAGGGTGTGTGTGTGAGACGCGTAACTACTCCGAGTGAGAGTCATGGACGTAATTCGCTCGCGGGCATGGGTGTGCTCAACGTGCACGTTCGTATGGCACACGAAAGTTAACAAAACTACGTATCGCGGAGAAGACATGATGTCTACTAATCGCGCGTACACCTGTGTGTCAACGTGTCCGTGCGCACTTCTAGTATGCCTGCCCACAGGTTCGTGGTAAAGGTCTCCTGTGCGGACCTGTGTTGGCACAACATCATACGTAGGCTCTTGTTGAAGCATACACAGCAACAAGAGCTTCATCTTGACCATGCTAATAGAAGCCCGATGCCACAGCTTTGGATGCGGCAATGGTGCGCACGTTTTTTTCGGTGTGGTATTGTCGCCGACCGCAGCTTTTTTTAACGTGTGAGTACATCTACAACAACGATGCCGCAGCCTCGGGAGCGGGTTTGTACGCTCAGCTTTTTTAGTGCGGCACTGTCGCCGGCCGTACGCTTGTTCAGGTGTACGTACAGCCGCAACACCGATGCCACAGCCTCGGTTGCAGCGTTCGTACACGTACTTCCTTTAGGGCGGCGACCGAAGGCTTCTTTCACGTGTACGTACAGCCCCAGTTCCTCGAAGAGACGGCCGGGATTTCATGGCTTTGCTGTCATTTTTTCGCGTGTCTCAACCAGCAAAGAAGCCCGCGGGCAGCTCTTGTTCATTCGCAAGAAAGCACTCGAAAAAAACTATGGTTTTCCCTGTCGACGTGCGCTATACAATCACGGGCACTTCAGTGTGTGTGTTGCCTGTGCCCCTTTGCATCTCCAAAAAATCAGTGGGAGTGGGCGTTTTCTCTTTCATAGAGAACTACATACTCATCCGTAATTCTGCACTGAAAGAGCCCCGTACTCTCACGCGTAAGTTGGCTCAGAGAGAAGTGTACAACAAGGCGTGACTTTGCAGAGTGTTCTTCATCAGTTTCAGGAGCTACGCCTCGTACACGCAATGATTTCTTTCCGTATTACTGACACGCAATGATTTCTTTCCGTATTACTGACCCGGTACAACGGGGCAGATGCCACTATTTACCGCAAAAGCCGTAAACGTATGTGTGTTCTTATGAAGACATCAAAGCTCATCATACTGCCAACTGGGCGGTTATCCGTGTTCATGTATATGCGCTACTATTATCCTAATCAACGAGGTGTACACCTTCAAATCGCCCTACGTTACACATACAACATATTACGCGTGTTTCTGTCGTTTTCAAGAAACACTGTCTGCACGTCTTGTTGTGTGCACGACTGCAGAAGAAATACATTTGTCTACGCAGCAACAAATGTTAAGTTTTGAGTTGTGCGCATGAAAAGCTACATTATTAAAGACAAATCTGCATTGTAATTTCATTTAGAGCTGGGTGAGCGTACTCTCCTTACTGTACGCAAGAACAGACGTATGGAGCAACCTGTGTCCAACTTTTTGACGGGCGCGTAAAAAGCTGACGTGGTAAAGATAGAGATGCAAAACGACATCGTCTCTAAATGCACGAATGTACGTTCTTCAGGTGTACGCGAAAAACTTCACATATCCACCTCCCTCTCGTCCACGCTCATCTCAGAGCGGGTACCGTCTCTCTTTGCGGTGCTGCTGCGCCTCCACCACGGCATGAAGGCGGTAGGCTCTGCAGACTCGCCACAGGCGTGTGGGCATCTTACCCGCACTGCGTTAGCCGTAGAGCACCCTCCAAACTTCCCGTTTATCAGTCTGTTCCGCACATACAAATACTTCTTGAGTTTTTAGACGTGATGAGAGGTACAGAACGAAAACAGAGAGACAGAATGAAGGAAAAAAGAGCACTAGAACCATCTACACGTATAGACACATATGATCAACACACACATACACACACACACAGAGGCACACACACACACAGAGGCACACACACACAAACAGTCACACAGAGAGAAAAACAGGAAGATTCAAGAACAAATGATAGCACAAAAAGACGATTTATGTATACATGTTCACGAACTACACATAAGAGAGAAAGAGAGAGACAAGGACGAGACAAAGAGAGAACAAAAATACGATCCACTGTGGGAGAGGAACGCCTATCAATAATATACTCATACTACTAAGAAAAGCTCTACACTTTCTCTCAAATCCGTTCCTCATTTTTTGAAGTGAACCTGGTGCGCACGTAACTCACAACTTTCCCAGTGGCGCTTCCCAAATTGACAAATTAACGACTAACACTACTGGTTCTACGCACTAGCATACATATATATATATATATATATATATACATACATATGCATACCCACTGCTGACATTATTATAACAGAGGCAACTCTTACGAATGTACGGGTGTACATATGTATGTATATATATATATATGTAATTATACCTTCAAATATACACATGCACATATTTATGTATAAATATATATATACATGCACACGTCGACGCTCAAAAAATGTATGTGCTGCAAGGCGCTTCGCTTTTTCACAATCATGATGTCCACGAACATACTGTGTTTATACAAGAGTTCTATTCAAGTTTCTTGCATGCTTTGGCATGTGCTGGCGGACCTTTACGCAAAAAAAAGTATATGCTCCTGTGTGCCTAACAGGGTTTTTCCTCGTTATTTTTCATACAAGAGTGGTGGTGTCCAGGGTATTGACCCTATTTTCGCAGCACCCATACGCCAGAGAATTACTGCTATGAATATTCCTAGTATGTCTGCAGGCATACCCTAACATGAAGAGAACTTTTCATATAAAATTCTTCCACATCAAAAATCCACGTAAGTCTAATATACATATATGTAATGGCTATATATATACATTACATATATATGTATAGAATACAAGTATATAGAGATTATATGCGCATAAAGTAGCTATGCATACAGCCACAGTTCCATATGTAATATACATACACATACATGCATAGAATAGATAAAAGTATATATGTATATATGCATGGTATAAAGAGATATATACACACATAGAATATATATATATATACATATAATTGTAGATAATGTACTATAGACAGTTCTTGTATCGGACACTTGAGTCATACTCAGCATAATATTCGTCTAGACGACATATATAGACTGACAGGGTATTATGGAAGAGGGGAATACTGCCAGAAAGCGATGATGATTACTTTAATTCAAAAGACAAATATAAATATATATATTTATTCATATGCATACAATGAAGAGCTATATATATATTTATATGGGCGTTAATAGCACTTTCTCTCTACAATACTTGGGCCATGTTCAGCATATTCGTCTCGACTACACCACATAGACTGAAACGCTCCCATAGACGAGAGAATACTTCCCCCGAGCCACGAAGAATATTTTCTCTCGAATGTGCCTGGTGCAGCCAGAAGCCGCCAACGTAGACCGTGTGTTAGAGAGGAATCACTTTGTAGCTCTGCATTTAGTCGTTCGTACAGTCCTGAGAGGAGAAGCAGCAACAAGAGCACATTGACGCAACGGCGCACGAAAAAATATGCAGAGAATACTATTGTTGTACAAAGAAGATGGAAAAACCTAGAACGTTTTGACTGGAAGGAGCACAGCAGCACAGCAGGGGAAAAGAAATACTACATAAGCGTATACAAATCTGACTGTGAACGAGACGACTTGAAGTCAAAAAATAATGTATACATAAATATTCGTATATACACAGAAAAAGCGTAAAAGAAGAGAATCAGAAAGAAAAAGAAACAGGAGAGACGAGAGGGAGCAAGAAATCAGAGGCAAAACTACTTTACAATAAAAAGTATCCTGCAAAGAATTGGAAACAGTAGGTATATATATATATATACCTATGTACGCATGTATGTATATATATATATATATGCATTCGTATGGGATGAAGAGAATTCAAGCAAAAGATGATATATATATATATATATATAGCCAAACATGCGACGAAGCAAAGTTACGGAAAAGTAGATACACACTGTAAAACGAAGGAGAAGCATACGTTATATACTTTTACTGAAACGAGACAAAAAACGAGAGTATATACATGTATATGTGTACATATATATATATATATACATATATATATATATACGTGCAGTAGAAGAGACAACGCGGAGAAGTTCTGGAGGAACGTGAAAGAAGACGAGCAAAGAAGCACCATATGAAAAGGCATACGAGAGTGCAGATGGAATATATACATGAGAAAGCAGAGACAGCATGAAACTAAATTAGCAAAAGTAAATGTTGTTGATGATGGTAGATTTGTAGAAATATCACGGAGAACCGCATATCATACAGAGAAAAAGATAAGAAATAACGGCAGCACCCCTCAGGGGAGGGGAGGGCTCAGAGCAAAAATACGGGCGGCAAGAGTTGCAAATACGAATATAACCCTCTGTGGGAAACCATATATGTATACATATATTCATACATCAGCATATATAGAGAGAGAGATGGTGAGAGAGAACCAGAGTTAGGGAGAGACAGAGACAGACTTATGGAGAGAGAGAGATTACGCTCTTCGTAACACAAGCTTTCGAAGCATTCACAGAAAAAGACAGACGACCTAAAAATTCGAACATACACAAACACACGTACAAAAGGGGAGATGTGTGGACAGGAGAAGAGTCCCGACAGCAGAGAGACTTTACATTGTTGCATATGTATATACTAATGTGAAGGAGATCAACAAATTCTCTGCAAGGTTTTGAAAGAAGAATAGAGGCCATGTGTCGCACGTCGATGCATAATCTGAACTCACATTGACAAAAATATGTCCTTGCTATTTCACCTTATGTTTACATTTATATATATATATATTGCAATGAAGGAGTTTTAGACGCTACTACATATTTGGTGTGTGCGTGTGTGTGAATGTTGAATTAAAGAGGCAACTTTCGTCCACATACACATGCGTATACTTCAACAATCTCATCAGTATAAACATATATATATATATATATATGTATTCCAAAGAAATAGGATCAAGTATATGTGATAATACTATATATGGTATGTGTGTGTTCGCGTGTATGAGTGAATGTGAATGTGTAAATGGCAGGCAGTCGTATGCGCATGATGCAAAGAAGGTGATTTCTGCTCGTGTGTGCCAAGTGAGTACACAAATGTGGCGGGGAGGGCGGGGCGTCGGAGGGTGCTGAATGTGTAAGTATAATCATCAGTTTCTGATTCTTTTTTTTTCTTCTCTTCCTCTTTTTTCTCTCTGCACGTTCTTCTTCTGGTAATGACGAGCCCATCATACTATCACGTCCTCAGCACATATACAAGTGTATAGAAGTGTGCATGTATGCCCCATTGTGCATATCTATATATATATATATATACATGTACGCGTATGTGCTATACACATATGTATGCATTTATATATGTCTGTGCATGTATGTGTTCACCTCTGATTGTATGTACATACATACATATACACATGGATATACTGTTTGTATGTATGTATGTACAAATTTATATTTATATGTATACGAACATTGCAAAGCGCCCTCCAGGAAGAACATCACCATGGAAAACGTCTTCACGAGCTACGTACGTGTTACACACTTATGTGTGCATGTATATATATATATATATATGATTATTTTATATATGTGTGTGTAGGTACACATATGATTATGTACGTATATATAAACATATGTACCTGACATTGCAGAGCATTCTCCAGTAATAACAATATCATTGAGAATCACTCTGCGAGCTACTGATATATTTATATATATGCGCATATATATACATATATGTAGGTATATGTCCCACACATATGTGTACATATGTATGTATATAAATGTTCGTAGACCTGTGTTTATATATGCAGATATATACCTGACATCGCAGAGCATCCACCGGTGAGAAAAATACCATTGAGAACTTCTCTGCGTGCCTCAAGACTTTCAACACGCGCAGCAACTTCTTTTAGTGCTGAACCAATGCCTCTGAAGGAACTTAAAGCCGCTGCTTGTAGCCAAGGCTCTTCTTGTTGTAGCTGCTGCAGCATCTCTTGCGGTCTGAAGAGAACTTCAGGGATCTGCATGCGCACATAAAAAATAGCGACGACAAAAAAAGACGCAAGGGGTACATATTATAATATACACTTGCGATGTGAGGGCACCACACGGGGTTGGACCGTTGTTGCCGTGGAATAAGATGCATATACCGATACATATTCCAGCAACTTCACAAAGATGCTCTACTAATGGCATAAGTAGCAATACTAAGGCTACTAAAAACAGTATGAGGCAGTTAACATATCAAAAACAGCTTCTACTATGGCTACTAGTATAGAGTCAAAGAAATATACTTATCTAAACTCGCCAGTCTCCACCACCAGTATACAGTACACCACCAACAGCTGCAGCCACAGCAACAACAACAAAACTGCGGGGAAACAGAGACAACGGCAGCTACAGCAACGACTGCAGCAACGGCAACAGCTGCAGCAACGGCAACAATTGGAGCAACAGCAGCAGCAACAGCAACAACAACTGCAGCAACAGCAACAACTGCAGTAACAACAGCAACAGCAACAACTGCAGTAACAACAGCAACAGCAACAACTGCAGTAACAACAGCAACAGCAACAACTGCATTAACAACAGCAACAGCACCAGCAACACCATCAACAGCAACAGCACCAAGAACAACAGCAAAGACAACAGGACAGATGACATGGAGCTAGCATCAACTTTCACAACAGAAGAGGAATAAGCCGCTGTATACGACCAACAGCAACAGGAGTCGCATAGACAAATTGAGAGAAACTGGGCAGTGTTACGTAAGCACCACTAATAGTAATAATGAAGCGGGAAAGTAGATGTACTAGAAACTATCACGCTAGCAGCAACAGCAGCAATACACGGAAATTATAACACAGCCGAACACCAAATACATAGCGTATCGCATTGAGCGTAAAAAGAAACTGCTACAGCAGCAGCAATAGCTCTACCGTACGCTACTGAATGTAGCGTATATATTAAGGGCAGAGCGGCAGCCATAAAACGGCAACAGCAGTAGCTAGCGTACGCTACTACATTTAATGTATACATCCAAGCACAGAGAGGAAGCTATGACAGCAACAGCAGTGGTTAGCGTACTCCACTACATATAGTATGCATATTCTCACGGCAGAGCGGTCACTATGAAAGCAACTGCAGCACCTAGCGGACTCCACTATAAATAGCGTATATATTGAAGGGCAGAGAGGTAGCTACAGCAGCAACAGCAGTAGCATACGGTACTATTGATACTCTAACTATTACATATATTGCGTATATATGTATACAGGGGTAGAGGGGCAGCTACCAAGTAGCAACACCAGTAGCCAGCAAAAGCTACGTCACAAAGCGTGCTATGTAAGGACAGGAGAATAGCTACAGCAGCAACAGGAACAGCTAGCCCGCCCTGAGCGTATATTCAAAGCCACGTAGCAGCTACAAGACCAGCAGTAACAGCGCCCACAATTATATGCAGCCACCCAGTTCATGTGAGTCTTACGTTACTGCGTACGCAGCAACATAATAATACCTGCAGGAATTACTTTTCGTACAACTGCCCGTGATGTGTGTCTAGCGGTGCATGTGCATTAGCAGCAGTAATAGTAGCACTGGCTTCGAAAAGGAGGCGGCACAGTGTGTGAGAGAGAGAATGAAAGGAAGAGAGAAGAGTACCATAAGAAACGCTGCTGCAGCCGACAATTATATTAATACTGTAAAATTAGTGATACCAACTAGATCCATGTGAAAGTTTATACAGTTTATGTAGAAATATATTACTATGTGAGGCCCCACCAAATGCACCTTTCATCAAAGAGAACACAAGATAAAAATACATATATATACGTATATACATGTTATATGTATATATATACACGTTATTTATATATATATATACGCGTAATATACAGAAATGTATCACACGAATTATACGTGTGTATATCCATATGTATTTATATATATGTGATATACATATACATGTATATATTCAGCAGTGACTGGGGCTAAAGCACTTCAGAAGAAAGATTATTATTTAGTTCCCTCATTTTCCCCGTTATCCCGTTCCGTATACCGCCTGGCACAGTTTTTCTTGAAAGGCTTTGAAGTGTGTGTTGTCAGTACTACTTTATCGTCTGTATGAAATGAAGAAGACAGGAGAGGGTTTTTTTTGTGTGTTGTACGTACGGCGGTAGCCAGCTCATCAGCAGCAAGAAGAGTTCCATCAGGTAGTTCAAGGGTTTTATTACTTGCATTGACACCTGAATTTGCCGAAAGTGTGTGCGAGCTGCTTCTGTCTCTGGAGCTGGTTGAAGAATGATGTGAGCTCCGCTGCTGAGGGAAAGTGATCGGGGGAGGAGGCAGGATGGATATGTATCGAGACGTGATTGGATTGAATGAGGAGAAGTTGTCCTTTTGATGTTTTTGCGCCGCGTTCGCAGTTTTCGCGGGAAATATAAGTGGACCAATATGACGAGCGTGATGTGCAGACGCTAGTGCATCACTACCACACATACCACTCCCACCCCTATGTACATCGGCTGCACTACCAACGTGACGTCCACCAGGTGTCATGACACCCGCAGGAGAGGAAAAGTCTTCAGCATTCATGGCGTTCCCTCCACCTCCTCCTCCTACTCCGAGAGCAACGTGAAAGCACCCTTCTTTCAGAGCTCGCAGAGCAGCACACTGGCTACGCTGCAAATATGTTGAATGTACGTCGGTCCAATCGTAGTATTTCGCAAACTGTGAACCCGGAGTGTTCTGGCTACTATTGCTACCGCTCTTCCCGCCTAGACCGCCGCCTCCATAGATATGTGTGTGGATGCCACCTGTGTGAGAATACTTCCGATAGACGTCAGCGCCTCCGCCGTAGTAATGACTGTCTCCACCAAAAAAAGAAGACGTCATGTGCTTTTTGTGAGAAGAGAAGAGTGGTAGAAGTGGCAAACGATGTCTACGTAATGCACATGCTAAGAGTTGATCTAGTAAGTTTCCGCCAGCAGGCCATTCCCCTACTTCCTGATGTAGAACGAAGCCGTCCACCACGGGCGCTATGCTTGTCGATGCACCACCAATATCAATAATCATACCACTACTACGGCCAAGCGATACACATGACAGTTGTGCACGAGGAGCTACGTAGACTGCTGGAGAGGAAAGTTTCTCAAAAGCAATTTCCACCATCTTTTCGCGTAACTCTCGGCAATGAAGATTAGGCTCGGATAACATTAATGGATAATCACACAAACTTTCCCCCAGGCCACAAATTTCAGTCGGTCGCCACTCTCGAACATGCGGTGACAAAGACGTGCAGGGGGAAAATGAAAAAGGAGGACGTACTCTCTTAAAACTGTTGTTTGCTTTGCCGTTCAATCGTCCTTTTCGTAAACATGTGCATCCGTTTTTCAGACCGTCTCTCTCTGTTTCCTTTCCATTTAATACTGCTGCGCTCGCTTCTTTTTTGGGTCCCATACACCCCAACCCTTCTGTAGTGCTAGTAGTAGTTGTAGATGATGAAGAAGTCATAGCAGTAGAGTTGTGATATCCTAACGAGTCGTCAGACGATGCGGGTGCTTGTGAAGGTGAACAGAAAGAAGAAGAACTTGCAATAGCATTATGTTTGTTGCTGCTCATACTAGTACAGCAATACGTAGAGGAAGAAGAAGCAGAACTATGTACAGGACATGTTGCTGAATTTACATCATTCTCGTCTTCACTATCTGCTGTTGCACTCATATTATCATCAATGCAAAACCCACCACCACCCTTTGAATATTGTGCTACTGTTCCTTCTATGCAGTAACTCAGTAAAGCCTCAAAAACTTCTTCATGTAAGATATATGACGGTTGCGAAGTGGAAGATTTCCCCATAGATGATAAGGATGAAGGTGAAAGGGGAAAATTTGTAGAACCTGCTCCTCTCTCGGAAGCAAATGTAGGATACAGACATGATTGCACACCAACATGTCTGCGTTTACTACTAAATGTTAAAGGAAACAGTAACACACCACTAGTATTACCACTGCCACCCCCACTACTACTACCACCGTAAGTTGCGGACCTCCCGTTATATGCTGATGATGCGGAAGTGAATGCTTTACTACCAGGAGAAGCACATGTGAAATGCATCCCATTATTTGGAGAACCGTTGACGTGGGCGGCAGCAGCAGACCAATCAGAAAGAGAACAAGCTTGAGACTGAAAATGAATACCGAGACATGATGCATGTAGCTGCCGTGGAGTATCATCACCCGAATAACCACACCTCACTGACAGGGACCCGATATCCACTACAAATGCTGTCAACGGTGGATCCATTTTCAAGACAGTTATAGACGCATATATGTGTCTACATATAACACAGAAGACCATATATTATGATAAGGTGAATTGACACTACGCACTAAAACATATAGACACCCACCACTTTCTCTCTTGTGCACGGTCTTCGTATGCAGTGCTTCTGTTGCTAAAGTGATGTGCCATCTACAAACGAGAGAGACGTTAAGACAGAAAAGATTATCTACCCATTCGTAATGATGTACACACGTTTTTCTGTCTTCGATAGATAGACAACACCAATGAAACACTCACATACGCTTTCTCTCTTCTGTATTATACTCATAAGACGTGTTCTTGTTGCTGAACTCTACCACCACCTACAATGAAGATTAGAAAACAGAGAGGAAGAAAGAAACGGCATTCAGCCACGCTAGATCGTACACACGTCCAAAGAAAAGAAAGGCAGTCACATGTAATTGAAAATAATTTATTCTAGTGCCCTAATCTTGATTGAGGGTATCCACGTCCTGGCTCGGGAATATTAACCCGATTCTGGAGGGCTGGAGGAGGTTGTTATATTGTGCTGCTCTCTTATTACAAAAGTGTGTGCGTGGTACTCATATGTTTCATTCTTCTTCTTGGGCTCTTTGGAAAGAAGATCGACGTGTAGGAAGCGTCGCTGAAGCATAGTTTCCGCATGTATGAAAATATATGCAGCAGTACAGGAACGGAGAGACAGAGAGAAGGAAAGAGTTCTACACGAACACAGTATACCGAAGTGGAAAGAAGGAGAGACAGAGTAGAGAGACTTATACGCTTATTATAAAGGTATGTAGAGAAAGAGAGAGAGAGAAAGAGAGAGTCCTACACACACATTTTACAGATAGAGACAGAAATGGAGAGAGACCGACACACAGGAAAAAACTGAGTACGTCCTCAAATTCTGTGAAAACATGATGCAAAAATTATAACACGATGCCTCTCATCAGAGAGAATAACTCGCTGCGCGTGTCAATACTGGAAATATTTTTTTCCTTTCAAATAATGTGAGCCAGTAATGACAGTAAACTATGTGGAGCGCTTTTTCCCTCCTCACCTTACCTTTTTGCGGTACCCCTCCTCTAAGAAAGCTAGGATAACCATAACAACGAAAAGTTCATTGAAATGAATCAAGTGTGACGAACGTATTATTTGAAGTCTTTCTTTTCACAAACACATACATATATATATATATATATTCTTTACAGAATATGTATACTACACATTCGCATGTGTAAGAATATATATATATCATGGAAGATGTGTAAAAGACAACTAGGAACTATTGATACGACGCTCCCGATACATACAAGAATAAGTGTAATTGTTTCCGCGCTCGCTGTACATTAGCTCCTGATTGTTTTCCTTTTCAGCTAAAAAAAAGGCGAAGCCAGAATCACATGTTATATTGTCGCTATTACCTTTCAAGACAGTGGCACGTGAATAATGTTTCAGTCATACTAGAAACCACAAAAAGCTGCTTTTCTTCCTTACTACACCTGTATGTAAAGACGCAAAGCATAATCACACACATATACTTGAGTGCCACCCCTCAAGCGGCCGATCCTGAAAAGATCTGACGTATGCTCCACACAATATATATAAATGCCTCTCTTCAGTATGTCCGTACCACGTGATAAATAACACAATACTCACTTGATTTATTGTGAAGGGTGAAAAAGCAGTCTAAGTGTTACCTGCCACTACTGAAAACATATGCGCGATTGTTGTGTTAAAGCAACAGAGAAAGAGAGAGCTCTCTTGTATCTTGTGCAATAATAAAGAAAGGTCTTCTCACAAAAATGGACTTACTAGAGGCTCTAACATTTTGGATGGAGTAGGAGCGAGTCTTACTGTAAGAGGGACGACAAAACAGATGGTTCCACTTGTTCAGTAACGAGGAGACGTTTCACACATATGCATTCATGTGTACGTGAATTCTAAACAAATCTTAAAAGAAAGTCTAAATATCTTTTTGTGTGTGCATTGTTGCATTTGGGGCTTCAGCGACTGTGCTGCTGCATGCGGCGTCTTTGCACCCTCGGCACTGTGGTTGTCGAGCACAGGAAAATTCCTCGGAATTTACAATAAATTTATGACAAAAAAAGCACACGGACAGCTTCTTTAGAAGAGTACGATTTCTCAGTCATAATTGACCTCCTTGCGCTATACGTCGTGCGGTCCAGGAGAAAAGAAGGAGAGCACTAATACGAGAGGAACGTTCCTGCATTGACCTGTTTGCGATGTATATTGAGGAATTCGCAGTCGTACTACACCGTAGCATGGACGACTTTGAAATTGTCAGCATGTAGCCTGTACTGCTGATAGAGACTGGTACCCTTTGGCCCAGTGACGCAAGTCATATTAAATATACATGCACGCCTAGACACTAATGAACATTGACTTTTTTGAGCTGCATTTACGTATACGCATCACATCCAGAAAATTGTACTCTTGTGCATAAACGTTATCAGACACGTTGTAATTCTGTACTGAAGAAGAGGTAGAGCCAGACACATAAGGTGCCGGTGTGAATGTACAGATATGGCTCTACTGTCATATGTTGAGAAAGAACTCAGGGCTTCATGGTTTCTGCATTCTCTGCTATATGGAGGGCGCAGCGGGAAGGCGACAGAACAGTGCCATAACCACAATGCCCTGCTGAGCTATTCTGCAGATACAGCGATGGGTGGTTTTGCGCGGGATTCTGGGCGGAAGACGAATTATCTGAAGAGGAGGAGACGCCTTTCCGGACAACGACGCAGCTGCATAATGTCGCGCGAAGAGAGTGAAAAACAGAGGCATGTTCGCCTTTAGTGTCAAGAGCAAGAAAAAGTACTTTTCTTTCTCTAAATGTCTCCCTTCATGGAAAGATTCGTAAAGTTGACGGATACTAGAAGGCGGTTAACACCAGTGCTCCAGACCAATCCAAAACGGACGGTACGGGCGCGGCGGCTGTATGTACACCAGTCCCTTGTACGCTAGGGAAGCAAGAAGTCAGAAAAAAAAAGAAAATAAGAAGAAACCCGGCCGCTCCGAGTTCCACAATCTCAAGTGAAACGTCGAATGTGGTCAGAGCACAGAAAAGACAGAGAGACTTACGATGCTGCAGTGCGAGTGCGTGGATGTTTGCGAAGGAGCAGAGGTATGGGGGACTGTAAGCGTCACATACTAGTCCTCTGCGGGTTCACTAAGACAGCTGAAAGAACGTTTGTGCGCTTTCTTCCTGTAATGGCAGTACGGTCGCTGTCTCGTGTCCGGAAGGCAAGTAGAACAGAATCATCCTTCACGGTCCCGCAAAGACGTTGAAAAGAAGATTTGCCAGCTTTACTGTAATGATATTATATTCACTGTCTCGTTCCCGTCGTAAAGGTGATCCCTTTTGCAAACAAATGAAGCCCCCGATCTTCAATGCGGACGGTGAAGCTACGAAGCGTGAAAGGCTGCTGCATGCTGGCGGTTCGGGCTGCGGCTATCGCCCTCGTGCTCAGAGGAAAACTGGACAAAAACTGTGAACCGGAGCGACGCTAAATCAATTCTTTCCGTCATCAATGTACGCAGCCTAGGTTGGAGTGGAAAAAGGCGTCTTCTGCTCTCCACATACAGCACAAACGTACTTACAGACCTCGTGGCCCCGCAATACTAACCGCTGCTCTACGTTCAAGGCAGTATACATGCGTATGTACATGCACGTGCGTACGTGTAGTTGCTACACGCTGTATTTATGGCTGCAACTCTTAAAACGCGATGTATCTTAGAGCGTACCAGACTGTGCACACGTACACTATTCTAAGTGTGCGGAGTGAATATAAAACCGCCTGATTCAGCATTTTGTGGGACAAACACACCCCGTCTTAGAGATACCTGTCAAAAACACTGGAAGCTTCGCACAGAAGACGGAGTATGCTCTTCATCTGCCCAGCGACTGTAGCCCTTTTTCGAAAAGGCTGACGTATACGTGTCAGCCCTGTGTCTCCGAATACCGAGCCTTTATCACTAAGTGAGGCGTTCCCAATATCCTATACTGACGCACAAGCATAACCAACCTATATTTATTACTTTATCATCTTCACCACCAACGAAGAGGTCTATGATAGGCTACGCTGACATATATGTACTACAGCGCTGTATCCAGCAATATTTACTTTAAAGGAAGAGGTCTATGATACGCTACACTGACTTAATTGTACGACAGCAATATGTCTGACACGTTCGCGTTCCTACCATATAGCATATCTTTCTAGGCTTCCACAGTGACATGCATGACACTATACACAGTATAGTTGCCGAGTTCCACACTTATTGATACGCATATGATGTGGAACACTGCCATTCAGTGTTTGTAATGTTTCTGACGCCCTTCGACATTTAGTCTATCAAGAACACGATTCCAGAATTCTGGTTACCTTCGTGCACGGCCAACGCTGCGCTTGTCTATACACATGTGTCCATGGACATACATGAAACTAGTGATAGTAGCGTACACACGTGAAAATATATAGTACACTATATGCCACACATAGGCATGCGTACTCATCGGATGCTCCGATTCGCTCACAGTGCAATGATATAGGGAGAACAAGTGTGGTGATGTCCTCGACGCTTTCAGAGCGCCAACGTAGCCACGCCTAACTTAAGTTGGGCATAACATTCGAACCCACTTTCAGAGACAAGTCTACCGAGTTTGTGCGGATACCAGCAGGACGTGCTCGCTGCGTGTCGCAGCTGCTTTCAAGCTACAACTCGGAAGGGCACAGAATAATATTCCTACGGACGTGTATGCTTGCAAGTGTACAAGCTGAACTTAGTCAGCAGGCACCTAAGAGCGCGCTTCGGAAAGTGCGTCTGGAGTGATCTCACTTCGGTGTGTTCAGGGTTCACCTTCTTCCCGTGTGGGCATACGCCAGCTGCTGTACTCAACAAGATCCACAGTAATGTGAATGTTCAAACTGTGTCTGTTGCACAAAGGAATGAAATTCCACAGCGTACAAGTAGGCGCTCTCCTACATTTGGGTGTCAGATTATCAGACGCGCCTGACATATGCACCTGCAAAGCGGAAGGTCTGTGCGAGCAGTGTATGTGAGCGAGAACGCGGAGAGTCTGGCACGTTTTTCGGCGCAGGTAGGGATCTATGCTTGCATAAGGATGACGCAGCGCAGGCCTGTACCTGGCTTCATTATATTGAAGACGTCATCTATCCCGTTCGACACAGATACGTGCGCGTATGAAACACATCCAAATGGGGAGGATGCCGCAAAACGTGTACAACACCTCCGCCCAAGCAGCTAATTCCGGCACATGTTGCCCCACTCTTTTTACGTACCTTGTAGTGAAACAGGGTACAAGTCTGACATTTCTATATTGGGGAATTTTTCTTGCATACGTGGGTATGCAAACTCGGAAGGGACACGCCTAGCCTACGCACAGCAAGACATGCATGGGGGTGTTCTTGTGTCAACGCGTGAAAGCTGTACTACTGCTTTGATGGAGAACTCGCGCGATAGGAGGGAAGGGGAAGAGAACCTGCATCTCATTTTGATCGAACCAGCTATCCCTGAGTGAAACTTACCCGATTCAAAGCTCGAGACAGAGCGGCTACTCGAGGAGGGCACCAACGTCGTGACGCAGGGCACATGCATGAAACGCCCTATGTCTAACGTTGACACATAAAGACTAAGCGACAGGGCACATGCAGTGAAGAGTAAAGTACTTGCCCTTACACCAGCCATTATCGCACCTCATCTGTTGGCCGCGAGACGTACGAAGCTATCTCCCTGCCGTGAAGTGCAACAACATTACGTAAAACAGAGCGGTCTTCCGCTCTCCACCGTTAGGTCATGCTTGTAGCGATCCACCTACGGATTCCCTATCATGCTAAGACAGTCAATTGCACACGATTACCCCTTGCAAAGATGACAACTGACTGAGAGTCTGTCTGAAAACAGCGCCTGAAGGATGCCCTCTTCAGAATTTTTGCAAGAGGCGCTCCAGGTGCTAGAGATATACGATAGATGGCCCGCACGGGGTCTGTTGATAAACTGTGTGATCTGCGCATCGAAACGCGATTTCTGGAGAGAAGTGAGGAAACAAGCCCAGCATGGGGCGTCCCGCGAAGTCAAAGCTGTTTACCTTGGTAATTTTCGAACGAACTACTACGACTGTACCTCTATGGGGAGGCGCAAGTCCTAGGAGTCGCCGTAGTGATGTAATTACGCGCACAGGTATGTGTGAGAAAGCATCATTAGGGTGCCAATAATGACTAGAGTCTCGCTCTCTTTGTCTTGGGAGCGAGGTTGCTTTTCAAACGCGGGCAGAACGGACACCAGTCTACTAACAGCATTGGGTACCACTGTGCTTTTGTCAGTAACAAAGAAGAAGTAACGACGTAGAATCTTCCAGAGGCCGCCGGAAATGCCCTCGGCCTTCCTTGCCAGTGCACATCGGCATGTCAGGTACGACGCAAACGCAAAGTATCGAAGGTGTTCGTATGCCGCATGTCTTGTCTAAAGCGTCTCCGTCAGAAGTAGTCCTTATGGTTATTGTTGCACTGTTTGCTCTGTACAGTTTCGAAATAATGCGGCAGGGAGTCCTCCAGTCCATCAATACTTCCTTCTCCCACCAAGGTCTGTATATGTTGCTGCTGTGCCTTGTAACAGTAAAGGGAAGTAAGATTAATTCGAGAAGATGCGCTCCATGCCCGTCTTTTCGGAGTCGAACCACGACGATGGCTTCAGAAAAGTGCGGCCTACCAGTACTTGGTCGACAGCGTAAATCTACTGTGACAAATATATATGTAGTACTGCCTCCTCACGATAGTCCTTCGACTGCAGACGCAATGTATTGACAATGCAAGACAAGAAATACACCTGGTATACCTAGCGGGGAACTGCAAGCAGTTTCGACAATTCCGAGATTCGCAGCTGGCTACGAAGGTCTTGCACGAATCTCTGCCCTGAGTTTGTTGCCTTCCAACTTAGGCATATTACGCTATCCATCCGCGCACGATTTCTTGTCCAAGGCAGCGTAGCAACATTCAAGTATGCGCTCTCACGTGTAAACTCACAAGTCTCCGCGTGCGTTTCTGTGTTTAAAGTGTAACTGTGATATATTCCCGGAGGTATGCGCATACGCTGGGTCCAATGCTCATAGACCAGATCGTGCTCCTCATCGTATCGCCTTGTTGACGGGTTACACGTGCATGTGAATCTGTACAGTGGATGTCGTGTTTTTCCGTAAACAAAAGTTAAACTTCGTATTCCGTTGCATACGAGATTCATAAACGCTTCCTGCAAAATAGTGTAGAAAAGCACCTCAGCAGCAGAATGACCCAGGTGTTGAGCAGGCAAATCGTCTACCTGCACGTTCAAGGTGGATATCTACGTGCCCATGTTACAACTTCCACCCTGCAGCAGTGCACGCTACCCCGCAGCGATGCCTAAGAAAGCGTGTCTACGGGATAGCTGTGTGCGCAACTTCCAGGTCAAAGTACTAACGAATGTCCACAGGGCAGAAACCGCTTAGTTTAAACTAAAATGGCGCCGTTTTGTGGGTAGCACTCTTACTTCGCATAACTAATGGCTAGTCAATACCCTTCATGTCAAAGCACAGATTTACGGTAAGGACCTGCTTTGCCAGAACGCCGTGTGCTTGTCGACTTCTGAACACCTCGAATGAGCTCCTGCGCCCGCGCGAGGCTATGTTGCTGAATAATTACCATCCTGTGCAACTAGACTGCAGCTTGTAAGTCGGTGTCTTCGGGAAGGCCTACTACGTTCAAATTCCGTATCAAGCCGATGCTACTGCCACTAGCCCTCAAGGTCTCCGCTAATAACCTGCGTATCTATGCGCATCATCTTTGCCGTTTCCCTCACTCCTTCTCCCCATTACTTTCCAGCTCTTTCCCCGCAGTCCTCCTCCTGCATCCTGTGTTCTGTTCTAGTTGTGTAGAAATGTCATCTGTGCTTGCTATGTTGCCCTGGTTCTGTTCCTCCCACTTGCCGGTGTCGACCTCGACAGTCGCTACCGCTGCACTCTTCCATTCCACCTGGGCTCCTGGGGTTCAGCCTACCACTACGTATACTACTACCACGACCTCTGCTGGAACAAGTTCTACCCCACGTCACAAAGCAAGCAATCTTATTCGTTGCTACAAAGAAGTATCATTCCAGCTTTGTGTGCAGAACCTCCCCCAGCGTTTCTTCCCCGCAGAAGCGGTCGATTCGAACACCCTAGAGGCGTCAAGGACAGAGCCGGTTTTGTCGCACAGACGCTACAGAAGATGTATGCCTGCAGATTTGTTATTTACGCGGTGTACCTGTGAACACACGTCCACCTTCACGCGTCGATACCTGCGCTGTAATACTCCGTGCCATTCTCTGGTTGTGCGTACTTCGCACTTGAGTTCCTTTGAAGATATATACGCTATTGTAGACAGGCTGCGTAAGGGAGACGAACACACACACACACACACACACACGATGCGACTGTAGCGCTATCCACAAGTAGATGCCACTGCCTTGGCTGTGGTTGCTGCGGTAGAACAAGGGCCTAATCTGTGTATTTCAGCATCCTATTTCTAAGGTCTAATATTAAAAGGGTTCGTATAGGGTTGGTATTTGAGGAGAGGCATTCGCACTACGAGGCCTTTGAGTTGAGGGAAACACCTGTAGTAATGGCTGGCACAGAAGGAGAACGCATTAAATGGATGACAGCAACGGAGTGTTCATCAGGCACAGGTCAAAGTAGTACGCATCCGGGTAGCGGCAACGGTAGTCAATAAAGTGATAGATGACACGAACACTACCACGTATGTGAAAGACCTTTTAGAATTGTGAGTGTAAAAGCCCGGAGTACCAACTGCCACACAGTTGCGTGAACAGCGAATCCTAGCAATTGTATTCTCGTGAGTACAATTATATTGTGCGAACGGTGTTGCTGTAATAGTTGTTATTGATCCGATTATAAGGCATTGCTACAAAAGCATTGCAGTCAACTGGAGAATGCCGTTATATATACCTTTTCAAGCGCGCGTACTGCTATATCATAAGTTCAAATGGTAGGAGCAGGAGTTTCTCTCTTCGTGTCAAATCAGCGAGAGGCTTACGTGCCACTGCGGCTGCTGGCGGCGGGGGAAGAAGTGGTGTTCTGTGCATAACCTACGCACGAAAAGAAGACAATCGCTTCTTCTCCATAACGGTGTCTTCTTACTCTAAGAGTATTGTTCTTCATACTTCACTTGTATCAGAAATATTCCAAGGGATTATAATGTACTGTTTTCCTCGTGCCCGTTCAGAGTACTAATCAGTCTTCCCTGACGCGCTTTTCCATTGTCTCTTTCCGCGCTGCTGTACGGCGGTGGCTGACGCCGGCGCGCAGCAGTCTGGGCTTCCCCGTGTTTTTCATGACGCAACAATGATACTAACGTATATAATTGTAGCATACTACATTCCGTCTCGCTCTTCATGACGAAGTTAAGCTGTATGTGCTCTTAAGTCTCCCGTGCCTCCGTTTCGGGTTTCGGCGTCCATGTCGCGAAGCAAAGGAAAACGCTGGTGCCACATCCAGCACTACACTTACGTTGAGTAGCGTGGCCCTCAATTGCGGGCTTGTTAAGATCACACTGCAGGAAGCATCAAAGAGTCAATGGCCTTGTGTTTATACTCTCCAGTGAAGTTTTCTTTCTGTCACTGTGTCTTATTCGAAATTCACATATGCTCCCTATTGAATTCAGCGCGAAGCACACGGTCACCTACTACCGGCCACCATCGCATCGAATTCGTCGTATTCCCCGTTTTCTCTTCGTGAAAGAGGTCTTTCCGGGCACTTTCTTCGTGTTTCCTTCTAATGCTTGTCACGCTTGTGTTATTAAATCTTTATTCGGGACAAGCTGTGCTACCCCCCGCTACACATCTGTATTCCACCCTGGTGTCCGTCCCGTGACGTAGTGTTCTCCAGTTCCCTTCGAAGCAATCAATGAATGCTTTCGTCTATCTTCAAGCTGCCCGCAATTGATAGGCCGATTCGGCGGTGCTCACAATAGCATAAATGCGAACCTCTACAGAAATTCGTTGCTACTTTTTGCAGATGACTTCTACACCGCCCTTTCCGCAGGCTTACCGTGCGCTGATTCAAAAGTGATTAAATGCCTTGCGCTCAGAATTGTCTTTTTCCCGCTTTTCCTTCGTTATCATCGCTTACCTGAAATCATTTTCGTTTATTGATCGTTAAGCCTTTACTTCCATCCAGTTGTGCCCATCTTCTCCAGTTATGCGGGCGTCTCTCACTTGTGCAGGTTTTTGCTTCGAGATTTTCTGAATACATATGACGGAAGTATACCGCGGCCTGCTCCTCATGATTCGTTTGGCCATCTGTGCTGTGAAACAGACAGTGTTTGCATATCTGATCATCCATTATCAGTGCTAGATTACCATGGTATGTACACGTTGTCCAATAGGTATCGCTGCGGTGTACTTACGCCCTCCCCTTCACAAATGTTTTATCTTCTTGTGGATACTGGCGTTACACCTCGTATATAGTCACCCCCTCGTTGTCACTAGTTTTCTTGTCAATACTCTAGGTTTGTCACGTCTGTTTGAATCCCTGTTTCTATCGTGATGTATGCTTGCTGCTTCCTCTTCAAGATGCAGGAGGTCTCGAGGGTCTCGTGTAGGACCCAGTGTGTATTACCACCGTTTTTCTTCGTGGAACCGAGATGATAATATTCTATCCGCTTTAGACGTTTGATGAGGTGGACCAAGAATTAACACTGTAGTATACGGCACCTGATATGTATTTGCAGGTGTACAGTTTTCATAATTCATATGTTTTTTGTGCACCTTGCACCGGACATACGCAGCCAGGGAAAACGACACGTTAAAAATGTCCCCGAATATAGGCGTCTACGTATGTAGGTAAATATGAATAAACGACAACACGCAACACTGCTCTAGTACGCTACATTATATATATCTGTATGTGGTGTATATATGCATACACCCTTGTGTATTGAGGGGAAATAGAATCTGGTGTTATATATATCTATGTATGTATATGTGTATATGTCTACCTATAAAGAGTGCTGTTCACAGAAGTCTGTACGTGTGTATATGGAGGGGGAAGTTGAGGTGAGACAATATTGAGTAGTGTTGGAAGTTTGCTTGTGTATTTCTTCGTTTGTCTAAGTTTTTTGCGAGGACAGCATGCAGCGCTATGTGTTGGGGCGGCCAGGAGAGCACAAGACATTCTTCAGATGTTTTTTTTCCTCTCCCTCCGCTCCCCTCCATTTTTTCTAGTTTTGGGTTTTCGCTTATAGCTCTTTAGTAGATGTGATAGTGTTCACTAGTGCTTCCACTTCTGCGCATTTTATAGGTAGCGTGGTGTTCCTCTTCTTCTCCGAATTCCCCTTCTTGTTCCCTCCTGAACTCTTCTTTCGTCTTTTTCTGCTTATAAACGATGCAGCCGTTGATGTGTTCATTTTGGCGGAGTTGTGGGAGGGAAGGGGTTTCTCCTTCCGTGCACCATCACACGTACAACTTTTCGTTTCCCTCCTGTCCGCTAGCCATATTGATTTGGAGAGCTACGCAGCGTAGTCACGTTCCACGTCTCACTCCAATAAAATCTATCTGTCATCCTTTGGTGCGATCATTTACTCCACTACTCTTATTATTACCATTACTGGTGAGAAGTTCGTGATGCTACGAATACACAAAGAGAAAGAAAGAGCTCTTTCATTCTGCAAGAAGGAGTGTGTATAAAATTACGTTTTTTTGGTACTTACGGTCTCCTCCATAGTGTGTTCTGAGAGATGGTGCGGTATTCATAGTGTGTTCTAGGAGATGCTGCGAAACGAGTGTTTATTTACAGAAATAAGCACCCCGTCCTTGAAATCCCTCAGTGTTACTCACAGACGAGGACGGTGTTGCGTATTTTGTGCCAGCCTTTTCCTTGTGCAGACTTCCGTCCTAAAAAAGTGAACACACAAACAAGAACGAACCGAAAATTTGGCCACAAATATAATTTACACGCCGTTGTGTGAACTCACTAATGTACACGTGTATGAAAACTACTTTTGAGCTCAGTTTTCACTTGTATTTTCGCTTAGAACAAGAGGGGGTAGTTTCTAGCTGCCCTTCTGTTGCTAGACTATGATGGCAACACGGTCTTTGCGAGTGGCCTCCGAAATCAAGCAAGGAAAAATTTTCGCGGGTAAGCAAAAGTTATTCTTCATGTATGTGGGTACTGCAGCACTCTCCTTCTATCTTGACTGTTAACGACTTACTACACGAGGCTGTATACTTTGGGTTAGTAGAAGAGAGTAGGGAATGTCGACTTCAAATAGGTAAGAGTCGAGGCTCTTTCTTCTCTGATTGAAAGGAAAATGTAAACGAGATCGTGAGCAAGCGAAGGTAGAGGTAATGCTTTTCCTATGTCAGGTAGACCAGCAAATCTTGCACACAAGCTTCTTCTCCCCCAATCACAAGCAACTGTATGCTAAATATGTCGTACGAGTGATATTCTCCCCTTTATATGTCTCGCCGTTGTTATGTAGCTATTATCACACATTTTCAGGCCATCTGCATCTATACGCGTATATATATAAGTATGCATATATGTATATATATTTAAGTATACATACGTATGTATATACATTCACGGACTGAAGTATGATGGCTCTATAGATATAGTTTCGTGGGTAAAGGGTAGGGACAATGCCAGAAAAAGTGTGGTGGTTGTCAGGATGGAGAAAGTAGCTTCAGAAGAAGTCCTTCGGCTATGTGTGTGGATATATATATATGGATGTGGGGGTGTAAGGGAATAATGTTACACCAAGTATGGCCGGTCTCCATCTGTAGTTGTGGTGTTGATCTGGAGGGGGGGGGTAGCCTTAGAGAAAGTACGATGGGTATATACATATATATATATATATATATGTATAAATATATATTCTCATGAATAAACCTATCTATATATATATCTGGTAGTGGTGATCGGTGGGGTTAATTTTAGGAAATAAAGTATGATGGGTTTACATAATTAATAGAGGGGGTGATGGGTGAGGGCAATACTGAAAAAAGTGTGCTGGGTATATTTATATATATATATATATATGTATGTAGGTGAATGGATGTAGTTGTGAGGCTGCTGGTGAGACTAGTTTTCAAAAGAGTATGATGAGTTCTTTTATTTGATTGTGGTGGTGACAGAAAAAACATGGCCAGCTTACAGATGTAGTTGTAGGGTGATGTGGGGGGACAGTACTGGAAGAAGTATGGCAGGTCTATACATGTAATAGTGGGGCAGGGTAGTATTGGAAAAAGTACGATGGATCTCTCTCTCTCCCTTTACATAAATATATATATATGTATATAGCATATATATATACATATCTATAGCTCCTCTGCTATAAAAATATATATATATTTGTATAGCTGAGGAGCTGATGAAAGAGAAAGTCATTCGCGAAATAACAACGGTTATATATATAGCTGTGGGGCAGTAGAAGGAGGTCAGAAGTCGGAGGAAAAAGTATTAAGGCTTCATAGTTGTGGAGTTGAGCTGGGCTTAATAATAGTAAACGTATGATGGGTCTGTAGTTGTGAGACTGCCGTTCGGGGTTGATATTAGAGACAACACTGAGACGGGTTTGTACATGTAGTTGAGTGGAAGACAGTGGGGGTTCCAGATCATAAATTGTACGGTGGGTACATAGTTGTGAGGAGGGTCAAGGTGTGGAAGTGATGGTGAGTGGAGTTGATGTGAAGGGAAACGTCTGATGGGTCTGTTAGTGTGGGGGTTGTCCGGGGCTACTGTTAGAATAAGCCTCATGAAGGTTTGCCGTAATTCATATGTATATGTAGTTTTGAGAGTTGTGGGGAGGTGAGCACCATAAGAATAATACGTACGGCGGGTCAACTATATCACAACGTCTGGAAAATAAATACGGCGGGTCTACCATACTACATATATATATATATGTATAGTTGTGAGAGTTATGGGTGGGGGGAACAATAGAAGATTAAGTGTGTTGGGGGACTACTATATACATATCTGCATGTATGTATACATATATGTATGTGTTTATCTATATGTATATATATGTATATATATATATATGCACATGCATATATGTGTATGTGCATATATAGAGGCGGGGACGACTGGTGTGGAAGATGTTTGGTGGGTGCATTGCCGGGGGCGTGCTCTGCATGTCTTCTGAATTTCTCGTCAACGCGTTGTGAGTGCTTTCGCCCTCTTACGCAGTGTGCGACTGTACATACGCACAAAGTGACACTCGTACGGAGTTGATACATATATACACATGGACAGAGAGAGACATTCACATACACTTATACATGTGAATCACATGTAAACAGACGTGCAAGGGCATTCACACGCATTCAAAGAGACGCCCACACATGCGCGCACACACACACACACGTACGGAGATAGACACACGCACCACACGGTTACATCGACACACACTCGCGCACATGCAGACATACAGACGTCTATATAGAGGCATCAAGACGCATTCACATACCCGCACACACCTACACGCACACACAGTAGGCTACTCACATTTGCGTTCCGCTCATCTCACATACACACACGAACATACAGTGACGATCACATGCACACGTACACAAACAAACACCCACACACATATACACAGAGGCCATGAGACCCGCCTCCACAGAGGGAGACGAGTCGCCCACACACACACACGTACTCACACGAGCACCCGTAGGGGTAGTTTCGCATACAAATTTGCGCATGCACGTACATACACAGAGAAACATATGCATTTGTACACACACGTGTTCAGACACATGTTGTCCACCAGTGTACGTACCTCTGTAAATATCGAGGTTCATTTTTACATTCACCTGCATGGCTGCACGTATATATATATATATAATTGTGGCAGATACGAAAAGAGAAAGGAAGAGGTGGTAGGCATATATATATATATATAAGCACCGCACTGTTTATGCGCCACTGATACTAGCTGTCCTGAGGGGAGCTACGCTTACAAAGAGAGAGCTGCTGCTGAGTTGCTATTAGTATTATGAGAGTGAGTTGCTACTGGTCATGTGGGAAAGGAGTGCTACTGGTCTTTATATGAGAGATTGCTGCTACTGGTATCATCAGAGAGGGCTATTACTGGTGTCGTCGGAGAGGACTGCTGCTTGTATTATTAGAGAGGGCTATTACTGGTGTCGTCGGAGAGGACTGCTGCTTGTATTATTAGAGAGGGCTGTTACTGGTGTCGTCGGAGAGGACTGCTGCTTGTATTATTAAAGAGGGCTGTTACTGGTGTCGTCGGAGAGGACTGCTGCTTGTATTATTAGAGAGGGCTGTTACTGGTGTCATCGGAGAGGACTGCTGCTTGTATTATTAGAGAGGGCTGTTACTGGTGTCATCGGAGAGGACTGCTGCTTGTATTATTAGAGAGGGCTGTTACTGGTGTCATCGGAGAGGACTGCTGCTTGTATTATTAGAGAGGGCTGTTACTGGTGTCATCGGAGAGGACTGCTGCTTGTATTATTAGAGAGGGCTGCTGTTGGTGTTGTGAGGGAGGGCTGCTACTGATATAACGAGAGGACTGTTACTGGCGTTAGAGTATGTCTGTAGACAGTTTTGCCTCAGTCATTTTTCACAGACTCTGTTCGGCGTTACGTGTATACGTGTTTTGTATGTAGCTGGCATACGTACTTGTTTGTGTGTTTGTATACCAGTGGGTATGAGGTATTCGTTTTTCCTATGTGATGGTATATATATATAAATGTGCGCGTGTCGGTGTGCTACTGGGCGTGGTGTATACGTGTGTGTCATATGCGACTGATGTATATATATGTATATGTATATATGTCTTGTGTGTGTCTGAATACCATATGTGGATGATGTATATCTTACACGTATGTGCGTATATATGTATGTATGTGTGTGTGCCTGTATATTACATGTCGATAATATACATGAATGTGTATGTGTATGTGGGTTTTCGTGTGTGTAAGTACATATTGTATGGATGGTGTACTGTATGCTGATGGTGTATATCTATACGTATAAATATATGTGTGTGTGTGTGTGTGTGTGTGTGTGTGCATGTGTCTGTATACTGTCCGTCGATGTGTATACTACGTGCTTATGTATGAGTGTGTGTCTGTATATGATATATGTCGATTTTATGTACATAGTATATATATATATATGTTTGTGTGTGTGTGTGAGTGTGAGTACATATAATGGACATAACATGATGTATTGTATGGTGTATGTATATGCATAGATATACATGTATGCGTGTGTGTCTGTGTGTCTCTGTATGTTTCGTGTACATATGTGGTATGCATATGTCTGTATACTGAATATCGAACGCTTGTATGTTATATGTTTATGTATGTGTGTATGTGCGTTTCTGTATATTATATATGTCGGTAGTGTAAATATGTGTATATATATATATATATATATATATGTGGATGTGTGTATGTGTCTGAGTACGTATTATGCGAAGGTACATTGTATGTTGATGGAATATACATATACATGTATGTGTGCATGTGCGTGTGTGTGTGTGTGTGTTTGTCTGTATATATATATAGGAGAAGGTGACTGCACTGTACAAGAATTCGAGAGCACGAAACAAGTAGACGGCTGCGGGTTGTAGCAGCAAAAGATGCATGGGCAGCAGCAGAAGGGTGTAGCAGCAGGATGGTGTGATAATATAAGACGACTTTTATAGGCCGTGGGAAGAGGTTCAAAGACAGAAGAAAAAGTAGTAGAGAAGGAAAAGGAGAAAGAGCGTAGAGAGCGCATACATGGGCAGTCGTACAGTTACGCATCTGTCACGAGTTGCTGTGTGGGGGGCGTCACTTACTATACGTCTGCATGCATGCAACAGCGCAAAGAATAATCCCGACGTCATCTTGTTTCCTCTTCTTCTTGTTCGCCTTCGCCTTGGTTTTTCCACCGAGAAATAGCTTGTTACACCGCTTCCGAAATTGCAGGCAACAGCTACAACAGAACAGCAGCAGTAACACCAACACCAGCTACAATAACAGCAACAACTACACTTGCGACAGCAAAAACAGTAACAGCAAAAGCAGCAGCAACAGCAAGAGCAGCAGCACCAGCAAGAGCAGCAGCACCAGCAAGAGCAGCAGCACCAGCAAGAGCAGCAGCACCAGCAAAAGCAGCAGCACCAGCAAGAGCAGCAGCACTAGCAAGAGAAGAAAAGCAATCGTATGTATATCCATGTTAAAGGGAGTTACCAATACCGGTGCAGGTGGTGGTACGTAAATGCTACTCACTATATATGTATATTATATATTACATGTGTATTATTGGTACTGCAGGGCGGGAGAAGCAGAAATTGAAAACCAGCAGAAGAAGGATGTTCTGCGATTCACTTCTATTACTAAACTTGAAGAAAAGAGAGATAAAGTTATTTATGCCGCATATGTAATAATGGAACACCACTGTTTAAAAATAGTATTTCCTCCTATATAATACAAGGCTAATAGTATCAATGTCCCTATATACGCGTTCACCAATACTATCTACTAGCAATAAACACAATAGTTGTTCAAATGTGTAGACGATCACCACATAAAAGAGTAGACAATAGTGATCTTGTTAGTATATACAGAGAGCAAATAAATATATGTAGAGGGCCAGTGTATATAAGCGTTCAGCCACTCGCACAGAGGTTGATTGTCATCCGCTTCAGCGCATGTATAATACACAAAAAGAAGGACTACTACTAATCTTTCTAGGAAGAGAAAGGGACACAATTAGTGAAGGAGAAAGGAAGAACCAGAGGAGGAAAAAGATATGTCTGCTGCGTACACCATCGTTCGTTGCATCTCCCATTTTCTCCTGCAAATGCGTATGCACCACTAGTAGCCCCTGCGTCCTTCATATTAACAACGTTTCAACAGCGTTTACAAAAATTTAACAGCTGCAGCAGTCATTAGAGATAGTAATAGGAGGAGGAGTAGTCGACGTAATGACAGTAATTACTAGAATTCACAGCAGTCGTGGTAGGGGGACAAAGAACTAACACGGCAATAGCACAGCAGCAGCAACAGCAGCAGCAAACAGCAGCAGCAACAGCAGCAGCAAATAGTAGCAGCAGCAGTAGTAGCATACGTGAAGACGACAGCTTATATGCTGTATATTAATATCAGCTATAGGAGCTGCAGCAGAAGTGACAGCTGCATCCTTCCACTGCGCACACGACAGCAATATCATATGTGGACAGCAGCAGCAGTAGTAGTAGTTGCTGCAGCACTGTTGTGATAAACAGCACGTTTATAATGGAAGCATTGAGAAGGGGTCTTCTATATCACCGGGAATTGATAACAGAGAGGTAAATGTGTTAATCAGCGTAGGCGCAGCAACAAAAGTGAAAGCAGCTACGAAGACGACAACAGCTATATAAGACAAGCCGCAAAGACACGAGCAGCACACAGAAGCAGCAGTGAAAGCAGCAATTCTCAGAGCAGCGTGTGTGTAAATAGTAGTAGTGAGTCCACTCGAGTATGAAGAAGAGAATGCGAGACAGAGAGGGATTGTGCAGGCAGTGACTGCTTTGGAATGTAAAGCAGCGTGTCGTAGTGCAGTTATTCTTTCTTCTTACAGTCTTAACATGCGTTTCTACGGCCTCGTATACAAGACAATTACACTACAATTATGACTACGAAATCAGGTGCTCTCACTGTTACTACTATTAGTAATACCACTACTACTACTGTTACTGTCATCATTAGCACTGCTGCGACGACTACTACTACTTACTACTATAACGGCTACTACTGCGGCTACTACTATTACAACAACTACAGCTGCTAGTACAAGTAGTGCTGTTACGACTCACTATTAATAACAGTACTAGTAATACATGTACTAATAGTACTACTATTATTATTACATCATCTGTACTACTAGTGTTTACTACTAGCAAATGCTACTGTGGGGCGTGATGCATTTTTTGCATGACTGAGAAAAAAACTGAATATGCTTCACTAATACTAGTTGTTGTAGTAATAGTAGTGAAAACTGAAAAAAGGTCTTTTTGTAACGAGAAGTTTGAGAGGAAACAGAAGCGGATAGAAACAGTTGCCGTTGATGCGTTTCGGCGCTCTCTAGGTGGTAGACTCCCCACATATATATATAATATATATATATATATTATATATATATAAGGGGTCTGTCTTACTCTAAAGATTGTCGTTGGAGTTACTTGTCTTTGTGCTCTGTGTTATTGAATATAGATCGTCTGTATTATTAAGTCGATATTTTCTACGATCATTCCTTATGGGTATTTTGTTTTCCTGTAAATGTATATGTATTTATGATCAATATTTTCGTACACATGGTACGTCGTATCATGTATATTTGGTCCCTGTTATATGTATTATAGCTAGATGTAGTATTACTTCATTCATGTGTCTATATATTATCACATACATAGATAGTCCGTATCTTTATACGTGTAAACGGTATGGATTATCAAGTATACATGAATGGTCTGTTATATATATATATGTAGAGGATCTGCTTCTACCATTTACAGCTGGATAGATGGTCTGTATAGATATATATAGATAGAGAGGATGTGTGTTGAAATTTATATATATATATATATATATAGACAGTCTGCATTTACCATGTGCATTAATTAGATGGTCTGTATATATATATACATGTATGTATATATATATATAGAGAGAGAGAGAGAGGATGTCTTTATGCAAGAGTTCTACCATTAGCAGTATCAGCGAAGCGTAGCCATTCTGTGGTGTTGAGGTAAATGTAAGAGGGGAATGATAAAAGACATAAGAATATATTTTTCGGAATAGATCAATACCTTAGGTGTTGTGGGTGGAGAAGGTATTCGTTCCTCAGTAGAACAGCAGAGGAAAAGTGCGTATGTATCTTTTCAGCGGTGGAGAAAAATTGGTTTTCCTCTCCGTGCTTTCAGGCGCACTCGCTCCCAGCACCTACCACAAGCAACAACAAAGAGCCCTCTCCTCTTGTTTCTCTTCCTCGGTTTTTTTGGCAGAGACTTGCCTTACAGTGTGTCATAACAACTCACACAGGAAACGCCGCAACGAGATAGACAGCAGCGGAAAAAGAAGGAAACACAACTGGGGAGCATCGCCTTCACACTAGTAGTAGTAGTAATAGTAGGAGACTGGCAGATTTGTGTTGCTAGTAGTAGTAGTAGTGTTTTGTGTGGCGAAAAGAGTTCGTATTCATTATAGTAACAATAACTGTACTCGTCAAAGTAATATAACAATCGAAATAATAATAGTAATAGTCACAGAGTAGTCTTTAGTAGTCTTAAGAGGCGGCTGGGTGCCGAAAGGAGATATATTATATATGACGACGATATGAAAGGGAATGGAGGAGGCGTAGCTGCTCGCAGCGGCGGCGGTGGTGGTGGTGGTGGTAGTACTAATAGTAGTGGCAGTAGTAATAGTAGTAGTGGGGCAGGGGGGGGAAGCGGCAGTGGGAGAAGTGGCAGTAGTAGTAGTAGTAGTAATGGTAGTGGCAGCAAGTAGTAGTAGTGGCAGTAGTGGGTGCAACAACAGCAGCAGACGGAGTAGTAATAGCAGCACTGCAGGCGGGGAGGAGGAGGAGGAGGAGCTTCGTCAGTCGTGGGGCGTCGGCAGTCGGAGCACCAGCAGCAAACAGCAGGAGGAGCCTCGCACCACCACCATCACCACCACCACCCACAAGGAGGAGGAGGAGGAGGAGCTGCAAGAAGGAGAGGCAGGGGAAGGAGAGGTGGCTGCCCTGGTGGTGGTAGCAGTAGTAGTAGTCGTTATGGACATATAGAAACAACCACCAGTATCAGTAATAATCATCATACTCATAATAGTAGTAGTAGTAGTCATTTTAGTTCGTCTGTGCATAGTACTAGTGCTGTAGTTGCAGGAGGAGCGGGTGGGAGTGGTGGTAGTAGTACTAGTAGTGCTGCTACTACTACTAGTGCTAGTTGTAGTAGTAATACTAGTGCTGCTGCTACTATTACGACTGCTTCTACTGCCATGCCAGCGCATAGTGGTGGTACTCACAGTAGGAGTAGCAGTGGTGGTGGTGGTGGTAGTAGTAGTAGTGGTCATGGTAGTGGTACGGGTACTGGTGGTAGTCATAGTAATACCGCGGGAGTAGGAGGAGGAGGCGGCGGCAATGCTACCACTGCTACTAGTAGTAGTACTATTACTGCTACAGCCACTCCACCACCTGCTGCTGATGAGACAGTCGCATGTCCGCTGTGTATGGAAGATTTAGATGAAACCGACAGAGATTTCTTCCCGTTGCGAATGTGGTTATCAGGTACGTCGATACAGAAACATTCTTCTCACTCTGTGTGCTCTTCGTTGTTTTCATGCTGTGGTCATGTAGTTTGTCTCATAATAATAATTACTGAGAGGAGACATTCTTTTCACTCTCGCTTTTTCTCTTACTGCGGTCACATATTTTCCTTGTTAATAATACCTCTTCTACATATGTACTCATACAATCAGTACTGCTAGTGGCAGTACGTTGTAGTAGGCGTAGTACAAGTTCAATTCACGTATGTAGTTTTACTACTACTACTACTACTAGTAGTAGTAGTAGCATCTCCTCGTACTATTAGTAGTAGGAGTAGTAGTACTAGACGTAGTGGTTGCAATACTCTCAAATAGAAATAATACTCATAGTGACAGTAATACTACTAGTAACAGTAGTAAAAGTAGTAACTAGTAATATTAAGAGTAGTAGTAGTAGTACTACTACTACTGGTAGTGATAGTAGTAAAACTACACTTCCTTCCATACTGAGTTGCATGATCTTGATATATATATATATATTGCTGATGGCAGATATGTACTGCAGACTCCATTAGAACATTTGAAGTACTCGTGGTTTTTTCTAGTAGTGGTGTAAGCACGCGTTTTCTGGGAAGAGCACGATGTACGTAAGTTTATGGCACACATGAATCAGTTAGTTTCGTTCTAGATTTCTGACAAGAGTGTGCATGCAAACTTACGTTCATAATACATCTACATACCTATCTGACTGTTTATCTGTGTACGTACATATATATATACATAATGTATATGTTTATGTGTATGTATCTAAGCATGCGTGTACATGTATGTACGTACATTGGCACACATCTCTCGACACAAGATGCATCGTTGTTTGCAGGGTAGCTGGCTGCGAAAAACGTAATAAGACTACTCACTTACAGTTATGGTAGATTACGTTCATATATATGCACATTAATATATATTTATGTGCAGGCATGGATGCATACGTACATACACACATATAAATAAGTACATACATCCATACCCTTACACATATATATGCCGGTACAGGGTGTGCTTGTAGTGGAGAGAATCATATATATGTGATATATATATATCTGATTTACATATATATATATATATATATGTATACGTGCATGCATGCATAGGTATAGACGTATATGGGTACATACACATATACACACATATATGTATATCAACACAGGGTGTGTCAGTGTCCTTCAGATAGCTAGCTACCCGCGTAGATCGCAGGGATAGCACTCACTTACAATATAATAAATATACCTTCACAGTACGTACCTTATACTTATGCATGTATATCTCTATTTACGTGCATACACAAACATACAATACCACATGTATATATGTGTATATATGTATATATATCTGTATTTACGCGCGTACGCATACATACATATGTACATGCATAATCAGACACTACATGTTTCACTGTGCAGGGTGCCGGCTCCTCCTTCTTTTTCTTCACAGAGTAGCTAGTAACATACACATTCTGTTGGCGTCCAGTTACACTTATAATACACGTCTATATATATATATTTGTGGACACACAGATACATACATATATGGATGTGTACATACTCTTATATATCCATAAACGCACATCTCTCCAAACACGGTGTGTCCTCATTCATGGGGTAGCTAGCCACGTAGATTGTAATAACAGCACTCAGTTACTTTTGTGATACATTGCACATAAATATACATCTCCACATAAGTATATATAATATAGGTATTATATTCGCTGTACGGCTGTCTGACAGCAATACGTAAGCACCATATACTCTCCGTGATAGCACCATATTCTTGAGTATTACTGTCTGGTCGACATCATATTTGCTGTCATGAAGGACGTCATATGGGAGTTCACATGTATATAGAAAAACTAGAATATTGCAGCTCTGTGTGTGTGTGTAACGTGTGTCTATGTACGTGTACTTGAGTCTGCGTGAGGGTGTGTCTGTGGGTGTGTACATGTGTTTCTCTATGTGTTTGTGTATGCTTGTGTCTGTGTACGTGTACCTGAGTGCGTCGGTGTGCGTGTGTGTCTGTGTGTGTATCCCCGTCCACGTGTACGTGAATGTGCGAATGTATTTCCACATAAAGATGTATGGCTGTGTGTGTCTCCCTTCGTGTGGTCTTACGAGTACGTGTACGTTAGCGTGCGTCATTGTGTGTGTGTGTGTGTGAGACTGTGTATGTGTTCTGTATGTGTATGTACGTGTACATGAGTGTCCCGTATGTGTGTCTTTGTGTGTGCTTGTCTGTGTGTGTGTGTCTGAATATATGCTTTTGTATGAAAGTATTTGTGTGTGTGTGTGTTTGTGTGTGTCTACATGTACGTTTACGTGAATGTGTGAGTGTGTGTCTGTATAGAGATATGTGCATGCGTGTGGGTCTGTGTGTGGTCCGAGCGTCTACGTATTCGCTAGTGTGGGCATATATGTGTGTCTGTACATTTCTGTGTGGTTGTGTGTGTATGTGTGTATGTGTACGTGAGTGTGTGTCTGCACGAATATATATATATATATATATATATATATCTGTATATATATAAATGCATGTGTACGTGTGTGCTTGTACGTGTGTGCTTGTACGTGTGCTGCGTGTGTTTGTATGTATCTACGTGTGTGCTTGTCGTGTGTGTATGCATGTATGCATATATATATATATATATATGTATATATATGTATATATGTGTATGTGCGTGTGCTAGGATACATATGTGTAAATAAATCTAAGTGTATGCGGATCTGCTCGTGTAGTGTGTACGTCTGAATCACACATATGGGGAGCTAATATATATGTATGTATGTATATATTTCCTTTTCTCCAGTGTAATAGTGTTTATATCGTATACATATCTTGCAGTATATATGCATATGTACTGTAGTTCTGCAGGTGTTTATATAGCCCTTGCATCATATATATCGCGTCATGTATATATGTTCACCTTGTTGCAGTTGTCTATATCTTGTCTCCATAGTGTATTCAGCTGTCTACATATATATATATATATATACATATACATATATATAGTATATGTATTATCGTTTTGCGGGTGGTGTTCATGTATATATATAGATATATGTATATGTCATACGATGAATAGGTAGTGTAGTTTTGCGGGTTCATACGTAGTGCCTACATTATATATGTATACATAGTGTGTATGTTTGCAGGTATGTGTACAAGTGACTATATATATATATATATACATATATATGTATATGTCATGCGGTGTATATGTATTATGTTAGCACGTATGTAGAGTACGTACATAATATATATATATATAATATATATATATAGTGCGAAGTAGTATGTATATATATATATATATGTACATGTAGTATTATTCCAGAGAGGCGTATACAGTGCTTACATCACAGGTATGCATATATATATATATATATATATATATATATTTATCGTGTGCTGTACATGTATACATGTATATATAAATATAAATATAATATATATATATATATATATACGTGTAGCATTACTCCGCAGATGTGTATGTAGTGCTATATCATACACCTATACATATATATTTTAGATATGTATATACTATATATGTATATATGTCTATCATGCGATGTGTATGAATGGTTATAGGTACAAATTAAATTCCACAAGACTATATATGGGGTATCTAATATCATATGTAGCATGCGATGTATGTATAATTTCTTCCTGCAGGTGTGTTTATGGTGCCTTCATCATATACGAGACCATCTCGGCAATCGATGCCCTGCATGTCGTCGGGAATATGACGAAAAAAAAATTCAAATATAATCGAACGCGTAGCGTTGAGTAAGTCATATATATATATTTATATGAGTGTATATATATGTATAGAAGTGTGTATATATATATATGAATACAAGAATATGTATTTATGTGTATGTATATATGTGTATGTAAATGTACATACACTTCTTATACATGTACAGCGTCAACAGAAAAAAACAGCAGCAGTAAAAAAGTAAATAACAATGAATCAAATACAATATTGAACACTGTTGGGAAAACGTCATACATTTTTATATATATGTATACACACATATACCCTTTTTTACAGAGCAGCAGCAGCAACAATGTCAGCAACAGCAACAGGAGTAAACGTGCAAGTAGTAGTAAAGCACATACAATGTTAAATGCGTACTTTCGGTAGAGCATATGTGTATATGTATACACACATACGCCCCTTTACAGAACAGGAGCAGCAGCAGCATTAGTAAACGTGCAAGTAGTAGTAGTAGTAGTAGCTAATGCAAATACAGTACCGAAAATGCTTAGTGTTGAGTTAGTCATGCATAGGTATGTGTAAAGGCGTACATCCCTCTTACCGAGCAGCAGCAGCAGCAGCAGCATCAGCCGCAGCAGCCTCAGCAGCAGCGGCAGTCATAGAGGGAACGTAATCAGTAGTAATACAAATACACAATAGCGATCGCGCAGTGGTAAGTAAGTAATGTACATACCCTGAGCGTGCAGGAGTACTAGTAAAAGTATTGTTGCGTATACAGTCGAACGCGTAGGCGGGAGTGAGTCGTATATACACACACACCATGCCCTTCCTATACAGCAGCAGCAGTTACAGCCACAGCAGCAGCAGGAGTGAAAACGTAAGTAAGGGTAATAACGTAGGTAAATTTGAGAGCGTAATGGTGAGTGCGTTATATACATACTTTTCTCGGTATATTAGCAACAGCAAAAATACGAGTAGTATTACAAATACAGTCGAACGCGTAGTGCTGAGTAAGTCATATATATGTATATACACAAAGAATCCCTTTCTCCCACAACAGCAGCAGCAGTAGCAGAAACGTAAGTAGCAGTAATGCATACACACACTCTCATGAATATCAACAGAAGCAGCAAATAGTTCTAGTAGTAGTAGTACCAGGGACTGCATGAGCATTGTAGATAACTATGTATGTGTATGTGTGTACGTATATGTGTGTGGGCAGTTGAATATCGCCTAGGGGGTGCTGAGCACATGAGAAGTTTCACTACGTCCTATATATATAGTACTTCTTTTGCACAGAAGAAGTAGCAACACTACCTACAGGGGTAAAATCAGTGCACAAGTACAACTGAATGTGACGGTTTTTTTTAGGACGAAGTTTGTACAGCAGCAGCACAGAAGGAAAGACGTATCGAAATACTGTCGAACGCTAGCATTGAGTCTGTCATATATACATATATATATATGAAGGAGGATATATATGTATAATATATATCCTCCTTCCTGCAGCAGCACGGAGACCGTCCGAATGCACTGCGCTGCAGGAGCAGCCACAATACGCGTAAGTAGACCCCTCCTACACGGCAGCGAGAGTAAAAACAGGAGACCCGCAAATATACAGTTGATTGTCCAACACATCATATACTTCCTTTACTTGACAGCAGTAGCGAAAGACGAAACGTCGTGTGCAAGCGTATAAATGAATGTCTCACATATGTATACGTGTCAGCAATAGCAAAACACAACGCTGCGTGCAGGTATATATTTGATGTCTGATACTTTACGTACTCTTGATAGACGACAGCAGTAGCCCAGAAAGACGAAACTTCGTGCGAGCGTATAACAACTGCACACTGGCTGAGTAAACGTATACACATTTCCATATATACAACAACATCTTTGGGAACAGTAGCGACAGCCAATACACGACAACTAGTCGTGAAAAACTTATGAAGCACGGGAGCAGCGGTGACTAGAATGTCATACACATACCCTCCCTGAACAACTATAAAAACAGCACTGTGTATGTGCGTATGCCTATATATATGTATATATGTATAGATGTGCGTGTAGACATATATGTGTGTATTCATATGTGTATGTGCGAGTGTGCATATGTGTATGTGTGTATGTGCATATGTATAAGTGTATAGTTTTTTGATATATGTATGTGTATGTGTATGTGTGTGGGTCTGTGTGAAGGTATATGTGTATGCATGTATGTACAGAATGTATGCGCAGACTTCTATTATGCGTATTTCTTTGTATGTCTACGTATACGTGTACGTGTCTGTATATATATGTATATATATATATATATACGTGTGTGTGTGTGTGTATGTATTTGTATGTATCATGTGTATATCTTTAGATATGTGTACGTATATGTACGTGCACGTTGTACATGTAGGTGTGTTGGTGTGTGACTTTGTGTGTATACGTGTACGTATGTACGTAGGTTGATATGTATGTATACATATATATGTGTGTTCAATGTTTACGCATAGGTTGAGTATGCAGTTACTCGGGAAACGGGCGACTCACAAGGAAAAGCAGCAGAGCGTAACAACATCATGGAGCTCGTCGTTATCAGCCGCATGCGGCGGCGGGGGAGGAGGAGGAGGAGGAAGCTCAGGGTTTTCGACTTCATCGCCAAGTGCAGCTGGTTCTACTACTAGTACTAGTAGTAGTAGTAGTGGCAGTACTTGTAATAGCAGTAGTAGTAGTAGTAGTATTACTTCGCATGCTAGCTGCGGCAGCAGCAGCAGTAGTGGTAGTGGTAGTAGTGGTAGTGGTGGTAGTAGTACAACAAGTAGCAACAGCAGGGGCAGCAGTCATAATAATAATGCTGCCGCAGATAGTAGTAGTAGTACTGGCCATACTGCAGTCCATACAACACATGATCATAACACTACTACTTCAAGTAGTAGGTAGTGCTAATACTACTAGTACCAGTAGTAGGAGTAGTAGTAGTGGTAGTGGTGGTGTGAGTAGTGGTAATAGTAGTACTAGTAGTACTGGTAGTGGTTGCTGTTCTACGTATAATGACGAAGAGTCATCGCCATTTGGAGATACAGAGGCAGGAGGGGCAGGAATACCGGTAACTGCAACACAAGCAGGAGGAACGACGTCGCGAAGTATTATATCGTCGTGTGCATGCCCTGCGCAAGCGTTT